>NW_019525132.1:506272-534927 GCF_002814215.2 Seriola lalandi dorsalis | reverse complement strand
AACCCATCACTCTGTCTCCTCACATTGCCTGATCTCAATTACCTTCTCACCTCTGTTAACCCCTGCATCCCAAACACCGGCGACCCCCACCTCCCACCCCTGCTCCCTTTTCCTCTACTTTACTACCCAGCAGGCATAGCACTCGGCACCCTCCAATCCTGTGATTCGACCCCCGTGACCCCCGTAGACCGGAGCGCAGGGGACAATGACATTTTGTGCAAGAGTAAAAGCCTTTTTTTTTTTTTTTTTTCAAAGGGCTTCTGGTTTTGTTTTTGATATTTTAAGCCTGGACTTCTCAAACTGCTTTTTAGGAATGTGTGAAGTATATTTATGTCACTCTGCTGTTCAGAATAAAGAGGTGTTAATGGGAGGTTAAGGATTACGATTTTTTGGAGTTAGAATTAATGTCATACATTCATCATTAAGAGAAAATCCTTATATTTTATGGCTCCTTGCTGTTTTACGAGCCGTCATGTGCACTCAGATCCCCCACTGTGGGCTCTATGAGATGTTTAGAGCAGCAATAATAAAGAAAATGGAGATGCAACTTTTTTCTTTTACACATTTCCAAGGATATTAGGGAACCAAATCATAGAGTTAGTGAGCAACAGATCTATTTCTTAGTTTTATAGCTACTTGTTTCATTTGTTTGAGCCCCAGTCTTTGTTTGAACAGTTCTTTTCATTAATATAACACATTACAAGCTGCCAATAACCTCATGCTGTCAAATCACACCATGCATGTGTGTGTCCAGCTTCATACTGAGCTATTTGGTAGGTCATGCCTGCTGGGCGCAATGACACTGGACCTTCTGAACACACACACACTCACACACGTTCAGTCATCCGTGGTGGAGACACGGTCTCTGTGTCAGGCACAATAGTTTCTGCTCAGACAGGGGTTAGGGGTTAGGAGCCGTGTGTGTGTGTGTGTGTGTGTGTGTGTATAGAGTCAGTGCTAGAATGGGGCAGAAATAGAGAAAATAGCCCATCCTTTGTGACAGGAAAAGCAATGAGCAATGAATGAGGTGTAAAGACAGGGTCACATTTCATGTCTAATCCTCTTGTTTTTAAAATTAAGAATTTAGTAAGTAAGTTAGTAGGTAATCTTTGATTTATGTTCATCTATTTATCCGACTTATTGTTGTCGTCGCCCACTCGTCTCTGTCCTCATGAGGACGTGTGACATGTGACGGTACCGCACTGCAGACAGAGACTAGAGTTTGTTGGCTGTTACTGCTTCAAGTCCAGATTGTATTGCACAGAGTCTGCATGACGTAGATGACTGTCCATATCTGCAAGGGTCATCACAGACAGTCCACATACGGCCCGGAATTTATGACTGTGCAATGTATACAGACAACCACTGGAGCTGACGATTACATGAGGGATTTATATTGAAACAAAAATGAAAATCAGATCTTAAACTTTAACATAATATTTTAACATTTTCCACACTGTGTGACATATGTTTATATATAAACTCTGTATCTGCTTATGCCAACACTTAGTAGCTATACTCTTACATCAAATAGAAAAAAAATCTGTATGTTTTGTGCATTAATTTGTACAATTTCTTCGTAATTAAACATCACACGTTTGGCACCTTTGGAAACTGAAAGCTTTTGCTCATTGCTTGCTTATGTAAGGCAGCGGATTCAGGGATGAAGTAGTTCTCTTTTTTGATGACTTTTGATTTTATTTCCAAAAATCAAAACCGCTGCGACGCAACAGATCAACAGATGAATCTGAAAGTTTACTTCTGTGTTTAGCGCAAAGGCGGCACAACACAAACGTGGCCTGTTATTGTCTCCAGACTGGGAGCGTACATTTAGTTGTTTCGGTCTCTATGTGACAAGCACTGCCTCATTTGATTTGTGTGAAACGGAGACAGTGGACCTAGGTGACTGTGTGTGTGTGTGTGTGTGTGTGTGTGTGTGTGTGTATGTGTAAGTCTTTGAGAGTCGGGGGAGTGTGACAGAGTTCCATTCCTCACCCTGCGTCTCTGTCTCCAGACGCTTGTACACACACACACACACACACACACACACACCGACACACACACACACACCCACCCACACACCCACACACACACAGCGGCACGCCCCTGTCACCTCTACAAAAGCCCTGTGGTTTGCCTTGTTCAGCCAAGCAAGACAAATCCCGCTTAAGACAAACCAGCGTGTCCCGAAAGAAAAAAGAGAGAAAGAGGGATGGAGAGAAGGGGAGAGAAGTCTTCCTCTCTCTTGCTCTCCTCCTTTTCATCTCTCTCTTCTCCTCTCTTCCATTCCAGTGGACAGACAACAATGAAAGCAAAGAATCAAACAGGAGAGAGGAGGAAAACTCATTCAAAAAGAGTGTGTGTTACAGAACCGTGTGTGCGTGTATGTGTGTGTTTTAATACAAGGCCGTAGCAGTAGATCTTTCTCTCATACACTCTCCTATAGCCCCAATGGGACCCTCAGCAGAAACACAACCTCTCCAGACCCTCACCTTTGACCTCTGACACACACATGCACAAAAACCAGGCTCACTGTCTCTCACACAAATCAAATGGAGCTGAGCTGTGCACACACAGACGAAGACACACACACACACACAAGCACAAGAACACAAACACGCACACACACACACACACACACACACACACACACACACACACAGAGCGTCTCTGTCTTGTAAACAGCTTAAACAAAGCTTCTCTAACTGAAGATAAACACATTCTCCTGATTCACTTTGTACCAGAATGGGCAAATGGATCTTTTACGAGGAAAGTGTGTGTGTGTGTGTGTGTGTGTGTGTGTGTGTATGTTCCAGTCAAAGGTGAAAGGTTTCTTTTAGTGCATTTCTTGTAATGCTCTCCCCACCTGAAAGCATTTCCAAACAAGCTCCTGCATTAAGTTCGGAGCTTCTGATTGTCTCTGTATGGCAACCAGCAAGGGACAAAAACCTCAAGAAATAACTGAGCATTGCTAGTTGTTTTTTGTTTTTTTGTTTTCTTGTTTTCTTCAAGTTTTGCAAGTTTCATCTCATCATGCAACTATGTTATTGTTCATTGTGTGTGTACGAAGTTATATTGTGTGTGTATGTGTGTGTGTGTGTGTGTGTGTGTGTGCTACTCTGGTGGAATGTGTGTTGACCTAGCGACCTAGCCAGACTCCAAGGGCGTTAGCAGTTATACCATTTGGACCCTCCCAATAAATAACCTACACACACACACTCACAAAAATCCTGGCAGGTCAGGCAATCGGGGGCCACCTTGACTCACACACACATTCCTTACAGACACACTGATATAGTATGGGGGTTAACGCACACAGGCACACACACTTCCTTCACTAAAGTTTCACTTCTAGATCTCTAAAGTTTCATATTGAATTTAAAAAAAAAAGAAAAAGTTCACCCCTCTTTTCCAACATAAAAACTAAAAAGTACAAGCATGTGTTTTGTCCTCCATACCTGTCTCCCTGCTTCATTATTCTGCACGTTCATCAGTGTTCGGGCGTGCTCAGGTGACCCACGTGGGTAATTCTTCTCCCTCTCCCTGGCATCCACAAACTCGCGGGCGAACCGGTAGCCGTAATGCACGTTGTCGCCGCAGCCACCCCAAAGCCAATCCCGTGGCAGGTCACGGGGTCGAGCGGCACGGCTGCAGCCGCAGGTGGAGAGCTCGCCCTCGCGGCACGCCCGGCTGATGGCGTTGACCACGCCAGCCGCGCTGATGGCGTAGGTGAAGGCTGTTTCCCTGGAGCCTGAAGGAAAGAAGAAACTCAAAATGAACTGAAGGAAAGGTTTGAACATTTAAATTCTCACACACAGTAAGACATATTTTGTCACCATGGCTGCCATTTTAATTTATTCTGGGCTTTGGTGAATGTGTGTGAATGTGTGTGTGTGTGTGTGTGTGTGTGTGTGTGTGTGCATTCACTGACAGGAAACATGGGTAGCTGCTCAGGTTAACCCCCACAACACACACAGCAAACAGCCCCACACCCCAGACCCCAGATCTAACAATAGACAATAGATGTGATTTTAGGCTCTAACTCTGTACCTGGTTAGACTCAACAGCTTTAAATACCAGCTCAGTGATCCGTAATACATGAGCAGCATTTGATGAAGTGAACATATCAGTTTCTCCAGAATAATTTGGACCTTCTATGTAATTGTCCTTTGGGTATACTTGTCCCAGGCCTCGCTAGTCAACTACAATGTTTTAAGATCAGTTCATCCACATTAAATGAAATTTCGCTTGTGGTGCTCACAGCAGCGTCCTTCAGAAACAATGCTCCTGTGACAATGTGTCAGCCGTTTTCATAGGAACTACTTTCTGCCGAACAAATAGTCCCTATACAAACTGATTATCCAGAGTAAAAAGGACACATTTTCAGGAAAGATATGTTGGTGCTAAATGTCGTTATTCAATGCAGTGAGCACCAACACTAAAATCCTCTCCACTGCGTCGGGGTAAAGGGAGGAACTCTCAGAGACGATTGTTTAAAAAGTTGGACAAATTAAACCAAAACATCTGCATGGCTGGATAATCCGGGAGGTAAGTGAGAAAATATGTTTCTTTTTGTAATTTTCGTTAAAGTGACCCTTTAAACAGATCACATGCAGGAGCTAGAGGAGTGAAGCTGGGTTAACGTCAGCAGAAAAACTCATAAATTCGGATGTTATTCATCCCCGTTTACCTGCCATCAGCTCATACAATTACACTTCGTGATTTACAATAAAAATCACGACACAGTTTCAGTGATCAGTCTGCTTCTTCCTTCTCTTTCTTTCTCTTTGTAGCTGCTTGGATGCAGAACACCCAACAGACTGGTTCATATTAATGATTTCTATTGACTTCGGAGACTAACACCATGTTACACCGTGGAATACACAACCCAACCTGCGTGTCCTATTCTCTGCATTAATACACAAACCATCCCAACACACAAGGAAGTCGAAAGGGACAAAGACAACGGCCTGACAGGTGGGAGGTTAACTGCTGTGAAACTCCCCCATTTACATTTGAACAGTGAAGAGCGTCGCAGGACTTCGGGTTGAGGCTGCATTTACATCACAGTGACATTTCATTAGTTGTGATTTCATTATTTTACCTTTTACATGAACAGAAAACTGTTTTTTTAAATATTTTTCAGATTCACTGTCACATTCCTTTAACATTGCTACATGAAACCACTGGCTGAGATGTTTAGTAGTGACTCTGTACAGATACTACTTACTTTTCTTTTTAATCTTACGACTTAAACACAATTATCTGGATGGGTTTTTAATCATCTGTTATGCCACACAGAAAACAAATAAGTTATATATCAAACCTCACACACTAATTAGATCAAAACCCATAAACATACAGTTTACAGTCTGGAGTATACTACACCCCTCCCTCCTTCCCTCACATATGCTTTTATGGTCTCTGATGTATTTTTAATGCTGTAATATTGCTATAACATTCCCATAGACTGTTTAATCAGTAATATTGCTTAGATCATACTGTTTTCTGTCTTTTATTGGGCTATTAACATTCCTATTAGTGTTTCCTATTTATTCAGGCATTAATGACAATTTAAAGCAAATTATGTATCCAGTGTCTCCACTGAATTCTTATTGTATTTATACTGCTACTCCTTATGTTGCCTGCACTTCCTTTTGGTAAGTCATTGACATTCTTGTATTAGTTTAATCGACATACTGTGCTTTAAAGAAAGTATCATTTTTCCAGCGATTTCATTTATTATTATTTTTTACCCTCTACCGCAGTAGGCTACAGGTAATGTAAGTGCTTTGCTGTGTTATTTGGAGACTCTGGTATCGCTCTATAATACATCATAGGATAACTCAATCAACACCAGCCAGCTAGACAGACAGGTATGCATGCAAAGCTGAGGCGTGTGGGTATTCATTCAGGTTTTAGGAGCAGTAACTAACCCGGTCAGGACTGGCCATACATATTATGCAGCAGGATAAAGAGACAGGGAGAGAGACCGAGTGGTTTATGAGACTGCGGAGCCAAGACTTCAAATAGCAGGTCCGGATCTGCCGGCTCGGTGTCAGCTCATCAGTGCATTTCAAAAGAGGAGCCGCAGGACAATGGACCGACTAACACCTCCATATAAACCTGGAGATAGACTGACTGTCAATAGAGAGACAGGCAGAGAGGGACTCAGACGGAGAGAAAAGAGCCGCAAACACCTCGTCCGACTGCCCGCAGCGGATTTGACACTTACTTGTTGATGAGAGGTTTCCCACATCGCCTGCTGGGAATTAGACGCGCAAGAAGCTGATCCGGGACCTGAGCTACATATTTATGAAAATGACTGGAGACACATGACACATTTATTTCCTACTAATGATGTAGGTTTTTTTATGCGTCTTGACGCCTGATTCTGGAGCGTTTCCTGTCTTCGTTTTTTTTTTTTTCACTCGAGTTTAATCGTTTCACTGCGCCTGCGCACAGTGGGAATGACAAGAGAGCTGAGCGCAAACTATCTGCGCAAAGTAAACCGATTTTTATATGTTATGAATATTAAAATTGATATGTCTAATATAATGTTATTCTGGTCGTCTACTGATATTTGTTTCATTCAAGAAAAGACATGTCAACCTAAAACGAGGAATTCCTCTGATTAGAAAATACCACAGTAAAAAAGACACAGAAAAATACAAATACCAAATCCTCACCCTTCAATAAGATGACTACAAACTCTGTGGTAACTACACTTAAAAAACACTGAGAAAATAACGAGCTCATAGACAGTGTTGGTTATTATAATGACAGGCTACTATAGAAGATTAAAACCGGTAAAACACCACAAAGTTGTGTAGACAAGACACATCATAATTATCTTAAATTAACCTTAACCTTAATACTTAATGTATTGTGGCAATACACCTGACAAATCAAAAAATACCATTAATAACTCAATAGCTGAACACCATAAATACACAACACACTGTTGGTCTCATTGGGATTATAGTGTTTTTCATTGGCTTATATACCCACCAGAAAATTGACTTACATGACACCACCTTATTTTACAGGATTTACCTGGTAGTTGTACTAACTTTTGTTTTTTCAATTCATATCCTAACTCGACCCTGGACGTCAGTTAAAATAGGCCAGTACACAAAAAAACCCCACAGTCTGTTCACTTACTGTGTCGTATTTCAACAGGATGAAATGACCTGATTATTCAACACTTATGTCTCTACCAAACCACAATACTCTGCTATATTCAATTTTAGGTTTAAGAATAATATGCTGTATAATTTCAGTCTTTCATATCTCTGAACACAAGAGACTTCTTCTCTACTCTGTGACCCTGATCAGCATGGACTGTCCGAACACCCAGTGTTTTCACTGAGCCTTTTATTACTCTGATAATCACACTGCAGCACTTTCAAAATAAGACTATTAATTGGTGCATTACTGTCACCATCCAGTAAGGATGCCATCCCAGTACGGGAACTGTTGTGAAATACTATACATGCTGTGCTTGGGTTTCAGCTGCTAATAAGTTTTTCTGTCATTGCTTATTTTACGTTTCAAAATAAAAGTTAGCAGTGTCAGTGGCTCCACTGACATTTCTGTCTGTTTTAACATTTCTTTCTGATTTGATTGAGGGTCATAAATGTGCTACATGCCAAATAAAGTTGAAAAGCTTCTGAACTTTTTCATGCTTGATGAAATCACTATTTTTTGCTTATATGCAATTGTCTTACAACAGGAACACTGGTAGTATTGACATACAATATATGCAATCACACAGAATGAATTCCAACAGAAACAGCTTCTTAAATCTAGAACACAAACTTGACTGGAAATTGTCATCACCCTCAAACTGGATGACACGTCTTTTCAGACTACAACCTTTCCTTATGCTGTTCCTGATTCCTCTGTTCTCATCAAACAGTCAACTCACCGATCTGCATGACACGTCCAAACACAGACGTGTTGTCCACGGTGCTGCAGTTCCACCTCCTCTGTCTGAACTGGTACTGGCACTCCTTGATGCCAGTCTTGGCTCCATCTCCAATGTAGATCATGTGGTCCTGGTACAGCTGGCAGAGCTTCCTCTGGCCCTGCAAACCGCACAACAGCAGCAGCAGAGGAGAGATTAGCAGAGATTAGTCTGTTAATGGTTTGATACTTTAGTGGTCCCTGTGGGGAAATTCTCCCTTTATCTGACCAGTCCCTTGGAGTCAAGGTACTGGAGGTACAGAGGAGGAGCTGGTAGGAAGATCAGGTGCTCAGAATTCAAGTTATGAGAGTGGTTATAGATTTAAAAAAAAAAAAAAAACAAGCACACAGGCTGTTTCCCACAGACAGGAACTTACCTGAGAGAGTCCAGACAGCTGACTGCAGAGAGGCTGAGCTCCAATGATGTACATCTCTGGCCGCTGAATTGGGGTCAGAGCTAGTGACCTGAGAGACAGAGGCCATATTAATCCACAGTTCAGACTAATAAACTGAATCTATTACGCTCAAAGAGATGTGGCACAGACTGAGCTTCTGCGATGTACGACTCCCTCTCTGAGAGGAGGTCGCCGCTGCAGAGGACAAAGTTCAGACATGGGTTTTATAAGTACAACCGGGCTATAAAATGTAGATAAATAGGTGTCTCTGCAGCCACTGTCCTCATGGTTCCTTTCCTTTCCCTTTACAACAAACAGGTACTATAATTTTGAATCATGTTTTCCTTATTAAAAAAAAAGAAGTGATGAGACAATCTGTCCCCAAACACATAAAATATGACAGTTAACCCTTTTGTGGCGTTCATGACCATCTCATCCAAACAAAGGCAAATCAAATTGTATGGATATCTTTCTGTCCAGAGAGCTTGAAGGAGATCAGATCTGTGCTACTAAGTTGTCACATGCGTTACAATAAATAAATGTCACATTTAAGAAGCTATGGCCCTGTTTGGGCAACAGGAGTGTTGTTTTCAAGTTGCATTTGGATGGTTGAGTCTCCTACTAAAGGGAAATGACAAACTAAAAAATATCCCACATTGTTTAATGCTTCACAAACTCAAACCCTATTCTGATTAAACCTGAACTCTAGCAACCTACAAACACCCTCCATTACATTACCACAAAGCGGAGTGAATAGCACATAGTTGGATTTTGTAAGTCAAGAACAAGTGTGGCTAATTGACGGCCCTGAAGGCCCAGCAGCAGGCCACCTTAAGGCGCCATTTGGGGCTCAGCCAGGGTAAATATTGTGACAGAGCCTTCACATTTGTTCCATTCACTGTTAGTGCGCTACCACACGACTGGAACATCACGGCATGACGCAAAACTACCCCCCAAAACACACACATACAGACACAAGAGGCAACACAAAGTGATGTTTTTGCTCAAAATGTGCCAGTTGACATGTTACCAGTGGTCTAGATGTGATGAGAATCTTAACCTGTTTTGCGTAAAATCAAAAACACGCACGTTTTTAAAATGCAAATGCAAATGCAAAGTTAATATTGTATTATAGTGTAAAACCGTAAATTATACGAATAAACTGCAAGTTGTTTTAACAAACAACAAAAAACATGTTATGAAAATCTGTTTTTGTCGGTGGCTCACCCAGTGGAGGTCATAGTTCATCCACGTTTTATTCGCCAGCACCATATACCACTAATCTCTCCAAAAATCAATGCATCGCCGGTCAGCAGTTACTCACCACCATGAGTTGGCATCCACCACCAGCAGTTGGGAGCTGCAGGCGAGGAAGGCGGCTGCCAGCAGCAGATGTCGGGCAGCACCGGTTCGCTTTCTCCGGACAGGCCTGTTGTCCATGGTCCGCCGCGTCACCGCCTCACAGCCGGTGTTTGGGGAAGCGCTTTGCTGCTGAGACATGGGCAGAAAATGAGGAGGCGTCCTGAACTGCCCTACCGGGTCTTTGGGTCTGGGCACAAACCCTGAAAGCTGGCGATGCTGAGTTAGACTCACTTGTGTCCTGTTTTTTGTTCCAGTTTTTTGTATAGTCCACTTGTCTACCCTTTCCTTTTCTTAGTCTCTAGTATTTAAAATGATAAAAATACAACTTCCATCAAAAATGCTGAAAAACACAGAGGTATAATCCCCAGTTTGCCTGGTTTCACTGGATGATAGTCGATAGTTGATCTGAATTTACAGCAGCATGTTCCTAGAGGGTCAGAGGCTGCTTGTAAAAAAAATGTGAGTCCACAGTTCTAAGACGTGCGTAAAATGGTTTGGTATCAGTTGGGTTTTACGCAAAGAGCGAGGCCACTTCTCCCTCACCCTCTGTCTCTCAAGACATATAATAAACAAAAAATTAAATAAAACGCAGCTACAATGTGAAAAGTGTGATCCTGTTGTTGGCTTGAGGAAAGATTTACAAGGAGATTAAAACGCTAATTGAGCAGCAAAGCGACTGTTCCTTTCCCTTCCTGTCCCCTCTCCACCACTCAACATCTCTCTCTCTCTCTCTCTCTCTCTCTCTCTCTCTGGTAAACACTCCTCCTCTTCTCACCCCCACTTCACCTCAGAACTCCCCCACCATGCCCTCTCCATCCCTCCCTCCCCGTTTTACAGCCTATATATTGGGCACGCCTGTGTCTGTGCGCGCGCAGAGCAGATAAACAAAAGGGTACTGGACACAGTCAACATGTAAGGCTGCAAACACCTGTGATGTGGGAGACCTTGAACAAATTTAAACCTGGAAGATTATTGATTACTGTTTTTTTTTTTTTTTTTTTGACCAATCAGTCCCTGATCCACTCGTTTCTAAGCAAGGTTTCCTTTATAGCTTCTCCCTGGTCAGTGTGTTCGCAGTTTACTAAAACCTACAAGTAAATGTATGTTAATCTGCATACAATGGATAAATGGGTAAATAGGGACAGGGCAGTGTGGTAAAATGAAAGGAATAAAACATAAATGAGTTGAGGAATAAGAAGGAGAGAGATGAGAGTTACTCGGATGAGGGATGGAGGTTGAACGTTTTGCAAAACCTCAATCAACCTTCGAAAAGTTCACGTGCGTCAAATTCCTTTTATTAGCTGAAGTGAATAATTTGTTTGAATAAAAGGTGAGCGCTTCCAAATGGCCTAATCCTTCTCTTCTTTGGTCTGCGAAAATAAAGGGCGACACACCACTACCCCACCTCCCACACAGAGCCTACACGCACGCACGCACACGTACACACGTACACACGTACACACACACACACACACACACACACACACACACACACACACACACACACACACACACGTCAGGAGTCCTGCGAGTCCTGAAGTAAAGAAAAGGCGTGTTGAAGCGAGCTCTCTTCAATTCATAACCCGGTCAAAGACAAACTGCGGCTGGGTCGGTGGGCGGTGAACCTGCAGAGGAACAGGCCCTTTGATCTGACTCAGTGCTTCTCAAAGGAGAGCGTCCACAACTGAAGGTGGGCAAGGAAAAGATTAGCATTTAGAGAATCTGGAACATTCATCCAAAAAGTTATTGGTTTTAGTGCATTTTTTGGACCATTAAATCTAAAAACCAAAAGGATATCAACAATTTAATCAAATTTAATGATAACCACAGACATGACAGTAAATTACGTCTACGAATAACATGACAACATTATGGTAAATGACACATTTAGTCCTGCGCTAACATCATGCAGGGCTATATTTAGTTTGTGGTTTTCAATCTGATGACAAATATTTGAATGATACACCTAATTTGGCTTTCACTGATCCATATTTTACGTGCGTAAAAACCTATGGAAAGATAAGAAATAACCTTCAGCCCATGTAGAACGTCTGTGTTTTTAACATCCAGTTGAAGAACATTTCGATGAGCAGCAAAGAGGAAATCTATTTTATTTCAACGAGGACACAGAGAATAGTTTAAATACCTGCATTTGTGTTCATCTTCTCATCAATATTCATAAAGAAAGATGTGGTATTTGTGTTGTAAAACATGTCAATTCTTCTTTATTTCCTAATAGGATTTCTGCTGGTGTTTGTCATATGTGGAGAGCAGCAGCAGCAGCAGCAGAGAGTCGGATGTCAGTCGTCTCTGCATGACAATAGACCCACAGCAATGTTAAACAGAGGCCGCACACCTTTCATCTCCCGGGGGCCCTAAACTTCCCCATCACATGCACACGCACACACGCGGAGAGAGCTCTGTGAAGTGATCTAACTGGCTGCCTTCAATATACATCGGCTTGATATTCTGCCTTGTTTCGTGTGAGTGGGTCAATATCAGGTGGAGTAAAACAGAAATGTATTTATAAAGTGGAACACAGAAACTGGTCCGACCATACAGTCAAGTAACAACGAGACTGTAATTTAATGATTGTAATTATTGTAGAGGAGAGGCACCTTGCATAGGTTAGTTCCTGTTTATAGGCTTTAGGAGGTTACTGTGGCAACAGCGCCCTCATCTGGTTAAAAAGAGACATTGATTTTCTCCAAAACTTCCTGCATCAGCTCCTGCTTTTCAACGTGTCATTACAAGGAATCTGCTTATTGGAAATGACTTGTATTAACAGACACAGTACTATATGACTTGAGACAGTATATGCTGTATCTTCAGTGACGATACATCATATGTGCACAGAGCAAAATATCCAAACTCCATGTTTTTTAATGGCTGCACTGGCTGCATATTCTAGATGTCTTGTGCATAGACATATCTGGTATCTTTTGAAACGTTGGGGTCTCCCATAGGATTTAAAATAAAGTTTCTGGGAGTCTGAGCGAAGTTTGGCTGCACAACATGACTTTGTACCACGCAGCCTACCCACGGGGACAGTGATGTGTTACAGGTTTTTAACATGTTGTATCTGCACAGCTGCTGCTGTACAATAAAAACATGATGAAGCTGTATGTTTTTTCTAATAACTTTTCAGTTTCACCACAAGTCTACGATTGTTATTCTTGTCGACTGTACAGACAACACTCTCTGCTTGTCCCTCCTCTGTTGCTCTCCCTCAGCTTTCAGCACAATGAAAATGTGAGAATGACTCAGGATAATGATGGACCAATCAGCAGCTGCCCTGATATTAATGTTTAGTCTGTAACTGACATCACAGCGCCACCTACTGTTGTCCTTCCTCTCTGCTTTGATGGGTGTTAGAGTGGACTACTACTACTACTACTACTACCCCTACCCTTTCTCTTGCACACACATTTGGCATTTTTACATTTACACAGAGAAAACAGGATTTGAGAACCAAACTGAAATAAATGGGTTTCTCCTCCTGAGATCTTTCCTAATTAAAACACACTGATTATCTCATCATTTGGGGACTAAAGAGAAACAGGCCAACAGCTTATTCTGGGACATGACCTAGAGCTTGAGAAATACTGGACTGAAGCAGCCGCACTGGTCTTTGATGTAGCAGTGGAGGAGTTTACTGTAAACTTGTGATGTGCTTGCTGAAACACAAGGAGGAGCAGTTCAGCCTCAGTACACACTACAGCCAAAGGAAAGGCGGTAAAATGAGGCTGGGAGGGTCGAGGGCACAGAGACGAAACTTGGACCAAGTGTGATAAAGAAAGAAAGAGGAAGGAGGGGAAACAGAGGGAGTGAAAGAGAGAGGGAGTGTCCAAGTAATGGATACACAGTGAGAGAGACAGAAAGAGAGAGAGAGAGAGAGAGAGAGCGAGAGAGGACTTGTCCCTAGAGGATATGAGCAATAGTCATGCAACAGGGAGCAATGCCTGAAAAAGTCGGCAGCTCCTCTCTGGATTAACAGCAGCCACACTTTTTTTATTGCCTTCAGTACCAGACTACAGCAGGAGAAGCAGCCAGCTCTCTCCTGCAGGGAAACCCGCTGATGAAGTCTGAACTGATCCCCTGGAAGCTGCTCATGCCAAAAATGCTAATCACCAATTTCTAGAAATGGCTGTCACTTGAAAATTGATCACCCTCTAGTTAAATATAATCCTCTGAGTGTACGGAGGTAGACGGGGCTGAACAGAAACGTGAGGATACATGTGACACACCAGATACCTGAGAGGATATTCAAGTCTTTGTCCCGAGGAAGCATAGGCTGTAGGGAGCCTCTCAGCAAACTGTGTCTCATTTCATGGGCTCATTTTCTGCAAAAGATGTGGCACAGGAAGGTGTTGTCCTGGGCCAGGCTCAACCTGAGACTCTTCCCCAGAAGAGACCTCACACTGCATTCAGGCAGTCTTCTCCAACTTCTCACTCAGCAGAAATGTTCTAGTTACTTACTGTTCAGTTGCCCTCAGACACTGGTGAGAGAAGTATTCAGATTTTATACTAAAGCAAAAGCACTAACATTGCAATATAAAAGCCCTTCTTTTAAAATGTACTTACAGAGTCAAAAGTGAAAGTAGTCATAATTCAGAAAACTGGCTCCTAATACTATGGTACAATTATATTATTGGTTTACATTATTAATACTGATGCATTGGTGTATATACTATCTTATATTTGATATAGTGTTGGGTAGTTTAATATATGACAGTGAAAAGATCATCGTATGTTTTGTATCTAAAGCCTGGATCGGCAAAGTAAGTGGTGACTATAGCTGTCAAATAAATGTCAAGTAAAAAGTACAACATTTGCTTGTGAAATCTCCAGGAGTAGAAGCATAGAGCTGCATGAAACCGACTCAAACTTGTCAAGTAATAGTTTCACAATGCAGTGCGAGTGGTGATTTTCCCAACCGGAACAGCTTTCTTTTTGCATGTAACACACAAACAAGTTTGCTTTTTTTTTCTTTTCTTTTTTTTCTGCTGCCTCCAGCAAGAGGTCAAAGGTCAGGCTCAGCTGCAGAACACTGAGCTTGCAGCCTGTAGGGACTGTGAGTTTTGCTTAAGGACACTTTAGCAGGGCAGATGTTTGTACGGCACATACACGGGCTTCAGCAACCCAGCAGTCCACCAGCTGAGGCTTAGTCTTTGTACTGTCCAAGTAACTGATACTCTCCCTATAATTAAAAACTAGACCCATGAAAAATGTTTAATCCATAATCTTTACCATCTTACAAACACAAACAGAACAGTCCTATTAATAAAGAAAGGGTTTACACTAGTTTTGTTTCTTAAAATTGTTAGAATTTATAGTGTGATTTCTCCTGTGTCATATTTTTCAGTGACAGCAACCAATACATTTTCATATCAGCCCTCTCTCATCTTACCCACTACTCCAAGCTCCTGTTGTTTTTCTTTTGATTATATGAAAAAAAAACCCAAAACAACAAAGGCAGAGCAGACATGGGAATATGTGCCAACTTTGTGCAGACACATGGACACATTTGTAAGAACCAAAGAACTCAAACTACAAATGCAACCACAGCAAACCCATGGGATGATGAAACTACCTGCTCCACTTACTACAGCAGTGCCTCTCCTTCCGTCTGCCTATCAGTCGCTCAGTGTCCTCTTCCCTTTGTCTCGCTTTCTTCATGTCTGTTCCTCTTCCAAAACACACACATATGTACACACACGTGTGCAGCAACAAACTGCCAAAAGCAGCTGGCTGCGGGTAAATTTACTGCTTATATCATCCTAGCGCACACACACACACACACACACACACACACACACACACACACACACACACACACACACACACACACCCCGGGGGAAATGCAGTGGGACTTGGAAGCAGCTGAGAGGGGCTTTGGAGAGGCCGTAGTTTTTATATCTCTCTCTTTGTTTTTCACTTTACATATGTGGTTGCACGTACGATGATCTGTGGAATCCCGTCCTCTTTTATTCTGATTTTCACCCATCATCACTTCTTTTCCTTCCCCCATCTCTCCCTCCCTCCCTTATTCTACTCTCCCCCTTCCTCTTTCTGCGTCTCCCTTCGTCACGCTTGCTCTCCCCTCTCCTCCTTCACCCGCTCCATCTCTCTCTCCCCGTCTCTGTCCATCTCCTCCCTCCTTCCTTCCCCTTCATCCATCCTTCTGTCAGCTGGCAGAAGATGAGTCATGCCTCTAGCTGGGAGGCTAAAACTCTCTCTCTCTAAATATATCTTCTCTATACTTCTCCTCCCCACTCTTTCTACATCTCTTTCTCCCTCCTTCTCACACTTCTCTCAGCTCTTCATCACCATCTGTTTCTCTGCGTCTCTCTGCTTTGTTGTGTTGCTCCAGCGCCGAGCTCTCTCCTCCTTCCTCTCTCAATTTCTTTCGTGCTTTTCTGTTCCTCTCTGTCAGTCTGAAAGTCAGATTCATCAGCCGTTTATAATTCTGTTCATCCCTCTCTATCTTTCTCTCCTTCTCATCGTCTTTCTCTCTCTCCAAACACTGCACCCAGGCATCCATAAAAAGCTGTTCTCACGCTCCCATGTCTCTTAACTGTGATGATGTGCCTCCTTTTTACTCTCCCCATTTGTTGTATATACAGTAACTGGTTACTACAATTCATAGAGCACCTTGTGTCTCCACCTGAACATTTTTCATTGAATTCAGAGAATAAAGAAATATACAAACACTGTATATGTGTTACCTAGTTATTTGTCCATATCTTCATCTCTTTTGTTCATTTGCTGTTTTCAAGGTTAAGAGGGAAGTTTCAACCTCAACTTTTAAGACATGAAAAGAAGTTCTTACAGTGCTCACAAAATTTTAATTTAAAACATCTAAGATTCATTGACAACTGGACAAACTCTACCTGCTGAGGAAGATCATGTGCTATGATTAAAAGACCCTGATGCTACTAAATGAACCTCATGTGTTGTGGCCGTTTTTACCATGCTCCGAAATTCCAGGCAACACAGTCTGCAGTATCATGTTCTGACTCGTGTTCCAGTGAAAACCCAGTGTACTCACACTCAGGCAGGAAAACATGAACGAAGGTTTATTTCCATATTTCAGCGTCACAGTAGATGATTCAATCTTACAACTCTGTCTGGTCCATAACCGACTTTTCTCGTAGAGCTAAATCCGTCATATTTAACATTGTCAAAAACTTATAACGATTAAACGATCCAAACTTCGCTGACTTCTCAGCGTTTCATTGACACTGCCTTATCCAAAACACCAAACTGCTTTACGGCATAATAACCTGTCACAAATTACGACCATAAAACTGTACACTTTACAACAAATAAATGGAAAAGAAGTGTAACCTTAGCATAATGCACTATTCAACTTAAACTACACAACTAAAACTATTATACAGACTTCAATACATTCGATTAAATAACATGTCCTAGCAGCATATTTAATCAAAAATAGGTTATGTACATTATTGTCTCTGACATTATGGTTGGATTGTTTTGTCAAATCAAATCCCTTTTCAATCAAATTCTCAATCTCATTTTTTTTCTTAGCTGAAAGTCTCAACTCAACCACTATTTTTAGTGCTATTACCATCAGCTGCTGCAGGTTTTAGCTCATGGTTGTCCGACTAGAAGTCACATGGTGTGAAGTCACATGGTGTGATATTGCATTTTGGTTGGCTTTAGCTAATTTGAGCAGGTTGTATGCAGTACCAGTTATAAAATATATGAAATACAACCAAGTGGCATGGGCAACATCAGCCTTAAGTTCCTGGAATGTTGACATGTTATTATCTATAATCATCTTGCTGATTTGCTGAGGGCCATTGTACTAGAATGGTGCCTCCAAACAAAGGTGGTTGGATCCATCTAATCTGGTTGAAGAATATAATAGCAGGAGTCTAAACTAATAAATAAGCCAAGACTGACAACTGAGAAAGCAATGGCTGGCCTCATTTGGCACTGGACTGGAACCCTGGGAGAGGCTGAGTTCCTGATCAGGAAGCCCAGGGAGAAGCCACTGTGGCTGGGCCAGATCCCCTGATTTCCCCCCTGGTGCCCTGGAGCTCTGCTGGTCAAACTACACTGGTCTCCTGATCCCTTCCCTGGAGAAATTAATGCACACACACACTACACACACACACACGCACACACACACCCTCAAACATGTACAAACAGATTTGCAAGCATACACAGACGCATGAGCATACTCACGCAGAGACACACACAAACAGTCTGACACACACATACCAGTACAAACACACACACACACACATTTTTGTTCTCTGCCTCACTCACCCATATATACACACACACACACACACACGCGCACGTGTGCACTTCCAGTCAGCAATGAATGTAAAAAAAATAAACTTCTTGATGCTCTGGGTATGTAAAACTGAATTTTTTTGTGACACACACACACACACACACACACACACACACACACACACACACACACACACACACACACAAATATCAACAAGTAAGAAGAGTTTCACGAAGACACACATACACACACACACCTACGATATGAAGCGGTGCAAGTCTCGGCTGGTCTGGCCTGATTTACTTCTCGCCTCTGAATTGATTCATCTGGCCTATAAATCCCTGGGAAGCCTTGTACTGTGTCAGGTCAGAAAAAACACACAGACACACACACTGGTGCACACAAACTTTTATAGGCATGTCTTTTTGGTTCTCCCACTATTCAACCAACTTTTGGTGAGTTTGTTTTGTTTACCATTGCATGTGTGTTAACTTTTGTTTCTCATAAACTCACTGCTGTAATGTTTAATTCAGACACATTTTGGGAGTTACGGAGGAGCTGAAACTATAATATCTACTGTATGTAGAATGAGAGGAGTCTCTGCAATTCATAGCTGATATACTTGATGTTTTGGATGATTTACTTCACCAAACAAATTTTATGTGGATAGAAATTTTGAAACAATTTGGTTCAAAACTCATCTTGTGCTTTACTGGCCAGGAGTGGCAGATGAAAACACATGAAAAATCAAAGGATGGCACATCCTTCAAATCTGACATCAATACAATGTGATGGATCTAAATTTGGACTTAAACGTCTGAGATTATTTAAAATTTCTCTGATGTGGGATGAGTAAAATGATGAGTAAAAAATATTTTGGCGGCACATTAAGTGATGAGTCATCCTTGTCTTGATACTCTTTTCATTTACTGCTATTTATGGAGACACTTTGCATTTTGTTCAGTTTTGTTGATATTTCCCTTATTTTGTTTGAGAAATGTCTCAGCTTTATGTCTCTATAAGTTTGGTATTTTTTTTTGCTGGAATGCAACCGGGGCAGTTCTATAATCGCGAAAGTCAGTGAGTGACTGACTGACTGAGTGATCACAGTTGAGCGATTATCCTTCCACCGTTGGTCAGCCAAATGCGACGTGACTGAGCTGGATGTTCCCCATTGTCATGATGAAAATGAATTGACGCAAACAGGTTCTATTAGGCGGGTGGTCACAGTTTGTCAACTAAGCACATTTGTTGAAAGATTATAGAGACTTTTTTTCAAACAAGACAGAGTATAAACTTAGTATATGGCTGGACTGTGTATGGGTTCCAAGACCATAGCGTCCAGTCTGCTCTAAAGAAGTAGCTCGTAACTCTTGTACTGTAAATGCAACTATGACCGAAGCTCAAGACTGGTAAGTAATAGCTGTTAATTCTAACACTGACTATGTAGCATTAGCAAAACTTACAAACAGCTCCTTTAAGCAGCTTTAAAGTTGGACAAATCAACTCATTACACACAGTCTGATAATGTCACATGTGTGGTCTTTATTTTCTTCCAAGCTATATAATGTTTACACTGAGTGAATAATTTAAACCCACTACTACTTTTTTGGGCTTTCAGCTTTGCATCACACTGAAATATTTTATATATCTTGTTCATTACTTTTACACATTTCCAAATTTCATACTAAACAAATCTTCCATCTTTGGAAAAATTGGGATTGCCAAATGTGGATTTGATGGATAAATCCTGTCCTGTGTCTTGAGTGAATCCCAAGTGTCTTACAAAGGTTACACGCAAATAACAACTTGAACTTATTGAACATATGCGGTTAAATCCTTGGAATATGTTTAATCTTGGAAGAGGACTCAGTTGTTGTCTCCTTCAAACTTGACTGTGCTTGGCCTCACACTTGCCTTGAACACAGTTAAAGGGATTTTACCTCCAAGTTTGGCTCGTGTATGTCCACATCAAAAAACCTGCCTAGTGCAATTTCTAAGATTGAAAATTAGCTGCTTTCCACCTTCATGGCTGCTTGCACAAACACAAACAGAGAGACAGAGTAAAGACTGGCCAGACAAACACACACACACACACACACACACACACACACACACACACACACACACATTAACACACACACCAATATGCAGCCTATTCATGCCAACAGATGACAGAGTGCATTGAGAAAATGCCAAAATGCTGACTACTGAGGGAGAGAGAGCACACGGGCTGAAAAATCTCAGACTGCAGAGCTGGCAGAAAAGAAAAGCATTGTTGAGGACACAAACACACACACACACACACCTAGGCAGCCTGTGTGGTGCAAAAACTGGAGCAGGGTGGCAGTGTATAACACACACACACACACACACACACACGCACACACAGCCTGTGAGGCATTGTGGCGAGACGGGCGCACAGACGAGCTGTCAGAGAGAGACGGAAGAGAAAGTAAACAAAGAGGAAGGAAGAGAAAGAAACACAGGTAAAGAGAGATGGAGAGGGATAAAAGAAAGAGAGAGAGATGCACAGAAAATGGATCGCCTGGTGATGACCCTCTGTTGTCTCCCTCTTTTTGCATCTGCTCTCCCCCTTCTCCCATCGTCTACATTTTGTTTTACTGACTCAACTTTTTCTCTTTCGCCTCTCACCTGTCTTTTCAGTGTTTTACCTCACTGTTTGTTCTCATATTCATGTCCCACCTGATACCCCCACCTCTCTCTAGTTGGTGTAAAATTCAGAAATAAAAGGGGATGAATTAAAAAAAAACCAATGAGATGGAAGAGAAGGAGTTAGAGACAAAGTGCCTGGTCACACCAGAAAAAAAGAAAAGAACATCTCCTTGTGAAACAGTTGGTGCTGGAAGCCTGTTGACATATCGTCTACTCACAGGGCTGGCAAGAAAGCTAACCTGTAACAAGTTAACTAGATGGCACATAGTGCTAACCAACCACAACAGCCTGCCAGGCTAACTGGCTTACAAACTTCCAGTTACAAACAGTTTTTGGACTATAAGTTTCTGTCTCATGACAAGTCATCTGTTTATATTTTGGCAGAACAGCATTATGAAAAAACTGCTAAATAGTGCAAAATAATCAATAGAATATCTTCTTCCTTTTTGGACTCTTTGGCACAATGGGCAATTCGTCAATGGTGTAAATTCATTCAATGTCGACCAAACGTACTAAATTGCGACGATTGCATTTCAGTTAGCGATGTTTTTTGGCAACAAAGGTTCCCAGAGAGAGGCAGAGAGGAGCTTTGAAGGTAGGTATATAATAGACACACACGCACACATACACAGAAACATACGCACACACACACACACTGTACTGCACAGGTGAAGCCCCAGTGAAGCAAGGAAACACCTGAAGGAGCATAAAAGATTCAACACTTACAGTGTACAGTATGCAGTGTACACACACACACACGCACGCACACACACACACGCACACACACACACACACATATACAAACAAAGGTTTAGTGTATCTCAGGGCACTAGTGCATTGTTACTGTCTGCTTTCTCTTTCATGTGCTGGTGTGTGTGTGTGTGTGTGTGTGTGTGTGTGTGTGTGTGTGTGTGTGTGTGTGTGTGTGTGTGTGTGTGAGGTGAGGAGAATCTACAGAGTCATGGTAATATCCATTCAGGACGGTGTCGGCTTTCAGGGGGACATGTTGACACACGCCCACGTAACCTTGGCAACCAGCAATCGCTGCGGGTGCAGATGAAGCACGTTGTCGAGGCGAGCAATTATCCAGCAAGAGCCCTCCCCTGAATCATCAAATACAGACACATAAAGTCCCACAAACACACACACACGCAGAAAAGGAGACACACACACACACACACGCACACACACACACCTGCACATGATGGGTCACATGATGAGTAGAATCTTAGAAGAGGTTCTAGAACACTTAAGGGGGATGACACACACACACATAAACACACACACACACACACACACACAAATACACACACACACACACACACACACACACACACACACACACACACCTGCATGCCAAATCTGACTCTTGGCATCATTTCAACATTTCCTCTTATCTCTTCTTTTTCCCTTTGAGCCCATTTTTCAAACCTCCATTTTAATATTCAGAAAACAGCATGTGGCTCTCTTCATCCCTACTGATGCATCCTCTAAAAATACTCTTCCTCCCTTTTCCTGTGACCCATTCCTTATTTTTTTCCTCTCTCACTTTTCCTCTCCCTGCCCTCATCCATCCATCCCTCTCGTTCTCCACTCTCACTCAGTGTGAGTGCAAGCTAGGGCCCAGCGGGTTTTCCAAGAGAGGTATGACACACCACAGCAATGCGTGCGCGCACACACACACACACACAGATTCACACACATGCAGCTGGGATATGAGGGAGACAGAGGGAGACAGAAAAACAGAAAAAAAATGCATGCTGAGCAAGTACACACACACACACACACACACACACACACACACACACACTGATACACTCACATAGGCAGGTCATGCAGAGAGAGGCTCAGCTACTGCTGCTGAAGAGAAAGCCTGTGGCACACAGACCCGCCTCACTACTCTTCTTCTTCTATTTATTTCTCTCTCCTTTACCTTGTCACTCCTTCTTTTACCTTTCTTGTCTGTAATTGTCTTGCTGTACAGGTAGAAAATAACAAATAATAGAGTCAGCTGAGTGACTTACTAATGACACACACACACACACACACACACACACACACACAGGCACTTCTGGTATTAAAAGGTTCGCTAATAACCTCCTACACAACACAGTCTGGTTGGCAGTCTCAAAGCCACATTGGCAAGGTTTTATTTTCCTTTTTGAACCCAACTAACATAAATTTGTCAAGACGACTGCTCCAAAGCCAAGTACCAGTGTACAGTTTGGTTTAAAATAAATAAAATTAATTTGGGTGAGGCAAATAGAATCATGGTTTTTGACCAAACTAGTTTTTGTCTGCACCACCTGGTAAATCCCAGGAGGTTTCTCCAACAATCCGGCCACAGCAGTCGCCACAGTTTATCCGCATGTTCATCTACCACCCTGTTAAAAACTCAGGGTGTTCGCACTATCATTATAAAGCTTGGTATTCATGTCAGGATCTCTATTTTGAAAATGCATGACACACTCTTTGCTCGGGTACCAAGGACGTAGGTGTTGGCAGCCACAGGGGACAGTGCAGTTAACTGCTTTGTTTTTGCCCTTGATGAAGTTACAGGATATATGTTGAAAGCAGAGAGAGGATATTAAAAATAGTCACCAGACAGTTTTGGTCGATTTTGAATGCTTTGTTAAGTTTTAAAATGTTCAGCCATTGCTTTCTTTAATCTGACCCATGTGGGCAAAAATCATGATATATCAAGAGTTAATATAAATAAGCCATTTCATATAACTTAAATTGATTAATAATAACCTGTAAAAAAGTACCTTATAACTCCCTTACATCAAATTTATTATAATATGGTATTTTGACAATCTATAACAGAGTAGTGCTGCTCGCAGGTTCAGGTTAGAGCAGGACTAAAGACCAACACTACAAAGAAATGAACTACACAGATTCAGATATATGATGTATGTTTATACATATATAGTGAAAGGAAAACATGTGAGGCCACTTCTGATTACATCATAATACCTACTTGTGTTTCATAAGTATGAATATGTGAGTTAATACTGTAACTGTGGAATATGTGTTTTCTTCTGATGTGGACTATTAATATTATTTTCTTTAAAAATCTGTGTTCGACTTGGGCAATATTTTAACCAAAAAGACAGAGACAAATATGGGTTTAAGGGTGTGGAGGAGAGATGATGGGGAGGAAACAGTCTTTACTTTGAGAAATAGATAGTTACAAAAAGAGTGAATTTTCTACTAAGAAGACTGCAACTTTGGAAAATATCCATTTGATGTGACTAACTTTGACTGCCATAAGTGTCATATTAGCTTTGGCTGAACTTCAGGATTCAATTTTGCATGGAACTAAGACTGTGGATTCTTACACTGTAGTCATGTTAGGAGGGGATAGTAACAATTACAGCAACCATCCTTATCCTTTAAGGAGAAGGAGAACAGAGAGGATGAGAGGGAGAAGTGGAAGCGAGGAGAGTTGCTGTCAGTTGTGCACGGCTGACTCTTTCATGTAAAAACGCCTGTTCCTGCAGCTCCTCTCCCTCCCTGTTATCCTTACCTGATCACTGTTGCCTCTCTCCTCCTATCACTCTCTCTGTCTCTCGCTCTCTCCCTCTCTTTCTCTATGTTTCTCATCAGCTCTTCCTCTCTCTCTCTCGCTCCCTCTCTTTTGCTCTTTCTCAACCACTCTGCCACACTCCACTGGCTTCAGCAAACGGCTCCCCTGTCATATTATCACACACACACACACACACACACACACACACACACACACACACACACACACACACACACACAGTGACATGGACAGATACAAGCATATAAAAAATATGGGTTTACATGCAAAGGCCACATATGTTCTACTGTCTGTGCCTACACACATGCACATAAAGACAGAAAAACTCCAGCCACACAAACATGCACACAAATACACAAATAAACACACACACACACACACACACACACACACACACACACACACACACCAAGGCTACTAAGGGGGTGACAGAGGCCCACTGCAGGGGATGAAAGTTTCTGGTTGGTTGAGAGAAAAAAAAGAGAAAAGCTACACAGTTCTCTTTCTATACTTTGATACATTAAATAAGCAACATCTCCTATGTGCTATTACTTTTATACACATATACACTGATATACTGTCAGTACCATCAGCTGAGACTAAAATAAAAAGTCTTCAATTCAAGGGTCAAAACATAAGCAATGCCAGATGTGAGACAACAGCTTCAAAGTGATTATTTTGGTTCTTTATGAGAGTCACATGAGAGAATTTAAGTTTTTTTTTTTCTTTTTCACACTTTTACAGATTATTCTACCACTACAGTCATTTAAGGACACTTCAGCCCTTTGTAAAAAACAAACAAACAAAAACTCTTCATTGTACATAATGTATTTCATCGAAACAATTTCCTAACAGATAGAGGGACACACAAGAGCTCAGATTAAACTGGCAAATACTGTAGTTGGTTGTTTATCCGAAGAGTGTGTGTGTGTCTGTGTGTGTAGCCTACGCTCATTTTGCAAGCACACTGACATAAACTGTGATCTCTGGCTTGAGGCTTTGGCAACACTGTGCCAAATACCAAGCCAATAAAGCATGTTGAAATTAATTAAAAGAGATTTGCTCTACATTGTTTCCACACATTGTCAAGAATATTATGAGCCGTGTTGTTGTTTTATTACAGATATTCAACCACACTTTTCAATATTTGAGAGATGGAAGGTTGATTGATGGTCCCTGGGAATGTAAATTTATTTTCTGGTTTTGCAATAAAGTTAGTGAACGAGGAGACCAGATAGAGAGAGGCTGTTTACATGAGACAAAGAACGCTGTATTCTGTGCTGGGGCCGTTTTGGAAACGCTCTTTTATGACTATTTCCACAACTACAAAATCGCAATAAAAATGACTAAATGTTCATGCCAAGTAAGCGGACTGAAAGGGGCTTCTCCGTTTGGCCTTCCTGTGTTTCCTGTGTGGTCCGCTCAAAGGGTTAAAGCCCAAAGTGAACTGAATTGTAAGAAGTTGGTTTCCAAGGGAAACTGTTCGCACCGTTCCAGCTGAGGCGGGACAGACCAACTGCCTGACACGGCGGGGGTAGGGGTGATTCAGTGAGATTACAAATTAATTCCGCACAACATCGTTTATTAAATATTCACATACACATTTTATTGTTCTGTCAAATCATTATAACATTCATTGTAACGTTATATCTTATTTAAACTGTTTTCGACACGAGAGATTAATACTATTACTTGCTTTCACCCCTCCCGTACAGCCAGAGTGCTGGGGTCCCTGCCAAGTCGGTTTGAAAAGAGCAGACAAAGGCTTTGAGCTCAGGACGCCCCTCTCTCTCTCTCACTCTGCCTACAAAGCCAACCTAGCTCTATCTTCTCTGCTTTTCTATCATGGAAATGTTTTTTAATAGGTGGCGTTAAGAGTGTTGGTTTTATTTTTACTTTCTTATACTGAAATGTACGACCGTCTGGATCCCCGCTCGCCCGAGAGAGGAAGGCTTTTTGTAGGTATAATACAAGGAAGCGTCGTCTGAGAGAGGGAGAGAGAGGGGGAAGGATTGACGCTTTTTCCTCCTCTCCTCCTCCTTCTTCCTTTCGCCCCCTCTCCTCCTCTTTTTGGCGGAGAGAGGGGTTGAGGCAGGAATAAACGCTTTTTTTTGTTTTTTTTCTTTCTTTTTTTTTTTTAAATGCATTTGAATCCTACTGCGCAACCAGACCGGATCACGTGGGATTGGAGAGAGTTGGATCGATTTTGCACAGTTCAATGTGAGAAAAAAGAGAGAGAAACAAACAACTCTTTCTTTTTTACTTCTGTGGATAACTGGGACTGTTGATACTTTTTGCATTAGTGCAAGAGAAGGGGGGTGTTTTGAGTGGGATCCTTCTTTCAGCCTTGGAGGTGTGGAGTATTAATTCTTATATGCCTGGGTTTTGAAAAACAATGGAGACGCACATTTCGTGCCTCTTCCCGGAAATTTTGGCCATGATTTTCAGCTATCTGGACGTGAGGGACAAAGGCAGGGTAGCCCAAGTGTGTATCGCTTGGAGGGACGCATCCTACCACAAGTCAGTGTGGAGGGGGGTGGAGGCCAAGCTGCACCTCCGCCGGGCCAATCCCTCCCTGTTCCCCAGCCTCCAGGCCAGGGGCATCCGGAGGGTCCAGATCCTCTCTCTGCGCCGCAGCCTGAGTTATGTGATCCAGGGAATGCCTAACATTGAGTCCCTCAACCTGTCCGGCTGCTACAACCTCACAGATAATGGGCTGGGCCATGCATTTGTGCAGGAGATCCCATCACTGAGGGTTTTGAACCTGAGTCTGTGTAAGCAGATCACAGACTCCAGTCTAGGCAGGATAGCCCAGTATCTGAAGAACCTGGAAGTACTGGAGCTTGGTGGCTGCAGCAACATCACAAACACTGGGCTTCTCTTGATAGCCTGGGGCCTCCACAGACTCAAGAGCCTCAATCTGAGGTCCTGCAGGCATGTCTCGGACGTGGGGATTGGACATTTGGCGGGCATGACCCGCAGCGCAGCAGAAGGTTGCTTGAACCTGGAGTATTTGACTCTCCAGGACTGTCAGAAACTGACGGACCTGTCACTCAAACACATTTCCAAGGGCCTGACCAAGCTCCGGGTACTGAACCTGAGCTTCTGTGGGGGGATCTCAGACGCAGGGATGATCCATCTTTCCCACATGGCTTCCCTGTGGAGCCTCAACCTACGCTCCTGTGATAACATCAGTGACACAGGGACCATGCACCTCGCCATGGGCACCCTAAGGCTCTCTGGGCTTGACGTTTCCTTCTGCGACAAGATAGGGGACCAGACCCTGGCATACATTGCCCAGGGGCTGTACCAGCTAAAGTCCTTGTCCCTGTGCTCATGTCACATCTCTGATGATGGGATAAACCGGATGGTGAGGCAGATGCATGAGCTGAGGACCCTGAACATTGGACAGTGTGTGCGCATCACGGACAAAGGGCTGGAGCTCATAGCTGACCACCTGACCCAGCTGGCGGGCATCGACCTGTATGGATGTACCAAGATCACCAAGAGGGGACTGGAGAGGATCACACAGCTCCCCTGCCTTAAAGTGTTGAACCTGGGACTCTGGCAGATGACAGAGAGTGAGAAAGTGAGGTGATTGGAAATGTTTTTTTTTTTTTTTTTTTTTTTTTTTGTGTGTGACTGTGTGTGTGTGTGTTTGCCTTTTACTTTATGGATGGGGACAGAGGGGGACACAAGGAGCAGGAGGGAGGGGGGCGGATGGGTGGGGAAACATCTTTTCTTATTTAAAAAGAGGGAAACCTTCCTTTCCCTCATGTGTAAGGAGTGCTTCTCCCATGTGACCAGAATCTTGTGTCCAAATGTTTTATTTTTCTTTCTGTTGGCCTTGCAGGATCTAAATTAGTGTTTGATATAACTTAATATTCTGCCTGGTAGGAAGCAATTAAAACTTGCTTTTGTTGTGAACACATGAAAATCCCTATTAGCAATTGTTTTGATCTCATATTGAGTTTTAATATCTCATAAATTCTGACATTGGACTGGAATAACTTCAATGCATATCAGCTTGTTTCACACATTTCAAAAGTGTCATTATCTTCATACTATTAGAATAATCTGCTCCATTTACTGACACTTGCTTCCAGAAAATTCTTGAAGTGAAACTTGTATCCATTCAAACTGGCACA
Source organism: Seriola lalandi dorsalis (assembly GCF_002814215.2). Taxonomy (NCBI): domain Eukaryota; kingdom Metazoa; phylum Chordata; class Actinopteri; order Carangiformes; family Carangidae; genus Seriola; species Seriola lalandi. The sequence continues at coordinate 506,559 of NW_019525132.1, read as the reverse complement.
TTCCTTTTTCATTTAAAGCAAAGTGAGGTTTTAAAACTTGAGTATGAGACTTTTATTTTTACAGTGAGTCTGGATTTGAGACATTTAACGACTAATCTCCGCTACAGCCATCACGCCTAAAAACATTTGGCTACCTCGTATGTGGTTGTTTTCAAAGGGTGTATACTGTTAAAAAAAAAAAAAAAAAAAAAAAAAAAAGAAGAGGAAGAAGGAAAGCGAGAATGAGAGACTGGGAGAAAATGTGCCTAAAGGGACTGTGTCTGCCCCCTCCCCCATCCCCCCATCCC
>NW_019525132.1:504126-506252 GCF_002814215.2 Seriola lalandi dorsalis | reverse complement strand
ATCCCCTCCCTCCCTCCCTCCATGAGCAGAGCTGGAGAAAGGAGACCAGGACACAATCTAACTACCTTTGTTAATTTACCCCCATAAACAGCAACAATTTCCCTGAGAGAGACAGAGAGAGAAAGGGAAAGGGAGCTGTAAAATCTAGTCAGATAACAACAGGACGGCGCTTTATGCAAAAAACATAAACCCTGTGTGTAGTAGAGTTTTTTTATTGTTTGTTTCCTTCATTTTCTTATGGGTAAAGTCCAACTTTAACGCCCTTTATAGAGACGTGCTGTGTTCAAGCTTTGACCAATATAAAGGAGACAAGATTATCAGCTTACCCTTAGGAGAAATACCTATAGTCATCCTATAATAATACTAGGCTGTAGAGGTAGAGGAATATTATAGTGATACAATATGAGGTAACACGTATTGGTATGAGCAGGCCATTATTAAACGCAATATATGTCAGTGTAAGTATATTATAGGAATATTTGGCATTTTTTGTAAGGGATGCTGGTGGAAATAAATGTCAGTGGATGTTGTTCAGAGCGTCGTACTTCAAATTGAAGTGATTTCTATATCTTATACCCTTTATTGATCGAAACGAATCAGGGTTTTGCTCTATGGTTTTTATTTTCCCACGTTATTGCCAGCACAGGTCGCATTCATATTCATGTTGCTGTAGAGAGAGAGAGAGGGGGAGAGAGGAGGGTAGGGATAGACATCTTTTTCCTCCTCTTTTTCTCCATCTCTCCCTCGTTTCTCCCTGAATAAAAAATACCCTGAATCCATTTTGAGACATGCTTAGAAGAAGGAGCAATCGATTATTTTTCTTTTCTCTCTCCTCCGTCTCGGGTTACAAGCGGAATGCGTCTCTCTCTCTCTCTCTCTCCCCTTCTTTCACACACACACACATATATACACACACATGCACATGTGCGCGCACACACGGGGGCCTGTGTGTGCGCGTTTTAATGTAATGCAATGACCTGCTAGAAAATTAATATACGGATGTGCGTCCTGCTGAAAAAGCTGTGTGTGTTTGAAAATAAAAAGATGTACTGTATATTATGTGTTTGTAAAGAAGAAGAAAAAAATGCAGAATCCCAAAATTAAATTGTTTTATATTCTTACGGTTAAAACAATTAAAGATATTTATATAATGAACGAAAAAATACGTGTGGACTACTTTTGTGTAGGTGTAGCGCTTCACTGTTGCATGTCTGTTTTTATAAACAAGAATGTGAAAAGCATCAGTTTCCAAAAGGTAATTTGACATTATTGATTCCCACAAGTCAGTCAGTACAGCTGGGGTCTTGTCCTACAATGATGATGTCCATATTTAGGCAAATTTAATACAATAAGGGCTTTCATATTAATGCATTCCCCTTAATAACCACCCACACATTTCTGTGTTTTATCCCTGATCAGTCCAGTCTTGCTTCTCGAAAGGGCTGAAAAAAAAAGAAAAATCTGTTGTGTTGTTTTGTTATTTACAAGGAAATTTAAAATGGATGCTTGCCATCTTGATTTGGCTGCAGTGCCTGAGTAATTAATTATCACCAAGGCGTTTATTATAGGAAGCTGTTCCACCCTGCTGATTTTTTTAATCATCAACGTCTGTTTTTTTTTTTTTTTTATCCTCAAATGCAACGAAAAGGTGTTCAGATCAGCTGGGAGGGCAGTTGAGTTTCACACCGAAGTCTCAAGGTTTCAAAGCACAGGGGAGTTGGAGCTGTGCGTGGAGGATTTCATGGTTTAAATGGAAGGTTTTGGGTATTAGTTTTGGTTATTTTTTGCAGTGTTTCATTTCACATGTGGCAGAGCTGCGTCTGTGCGGCTGCATGTGCGGAGTAATGAGATCTAAAGTTGGTTAGAGCAGATTTCCCTCTTTCTGCTTTCCATCAGGACGTGTCCTGTGTGTGAAGTGACACACACCACACACACACACACACACACAGAGAGAGAGAGAGGGTTGCCAGGCCAGTCAGTAGCCATTGTCTGTCTTTAGAAGTTAGGAAGGCAGGTTTTGGTGGGGGGATTTTTTTTTCTTCTTTTCCTCTCTTTCTCCTCCTCTTGTTCAGTCACGCATACCAGATCCTAGACCAGGCAGGAGACCCCCCCCCCCCCCCCCCCCC
>NW_019525132.1:500861-504106 GCF_002814215.2 Seriola lalandi dorsalis | reverse complement strand
CACACGCACACACACACACACACACACACACACACACACACTTCTTTTTAGCATTCCACACCATCATTCAAAGCATTTAAGCATTCTCTCTCTCCTGACTCTCTGTCCATGGGGATTTGGGGATAAAGGCCAGCAGAGGGATTGTTGACCACAGGGACAGAGAGAGACAGAAAAAAAGACGGACAGAGAGAGAAAGAGAGAGAGAATGTCAGTGTTTGCTGTTTCTTAAGTTTGCTTTAGCTGCCCTTTGGTCTTGTGCAATAACACTGCAATGAGTGCACACTGAGATTTGTCTGTGGCATTTTGTGTTGCTTTTTCCCAGAAACATCTAAAAAACCTCTTTATGAGCCACAGCAAAAAAACATCATATATAGACTTAACAGCTGAGCTACTGTTGCTTATTTATTTGCCTATACAGTACTGTTGTTATTCATTTTGTGCCTTATAATGACAACCAACAAACATGAGGTTATTTGTTTTTTTAAATCCTGAATGCTGCAGCGAGGCAACAAAAGAAGCAAATTCAAAAGGAGAGAGGTGTGCCACTGTAATAAATTAGAGCTTGAATACTGATAAATGAAAAAGGAGGTAGGAGGCGTACAACATAGCCGATTGTTTCTTTATCATTTGACATTCGGGTCTGCAGACCTTTCCCAACAGATACTGGAGGGTTCCCGTGACATGGTCGTATCACACGGTTCTACAGAAAAGGTCTGCAGGCTGAAATGTAGACTGACAAAGATACAATCAGCTGCATTCAAATGATAATGTGATACTTTATTAATCCCCATAGGGAAAAGCTCTTTTTGTCTGCTGCCCTCCACAGGGAGGTCAGAGGTCAGGCTCAGCTCCAGAACCCCACTGCTGGAGCTACCGGGGACTCGGTGTCTTGCTCAAGGACACGTCAGCAGGGTGGAGGGTTGTCATGTTTTTACATTAGGTCACCTTGCCTGCCTGTCCTCTCTCACTGTTCATTCGGGAGTCCTTGGAGGTGCAGCAGGCCACCTGTGAAGCACCAGTTCTTCCATTTTTAAAATACTGAGATTTTTTTTTTTTTTCATTGAAACAATTCCGCAGAACAATCTGTGAGGAGAATGCAAACTGGTCCATTATTGTATAAGTTGCAGTCTGAATTTGCATTTTGAATAAAGAGAGCTGAGTTTGAATTAAGCTATGGAGTTTCACTGCTGGGTGTTCAGCATTATGTAGTTACAGAGCATGATATAGCACGTGGTAGTACTGAATTTGCGCATGCTAGTACAACACACATACTTTGTCCTGTTAGCAGTTCTTGCTTCCCTTTTGCAACAGCCCAGTGAAACCACACCACTCTGCAGATTTTCCATCTTTATGCTTTGATGTTTTTGGACACAAGCACAACATGTCACCAGTCTCTAATCCACTTCAAGTAACTTTATTTTCTTTCTTGACAAGAGTTAGATGAGATAGATGTTGTAATCTTTATGCTAAGCTAAGCTAACCATCTCCTGGCTCCAGCTTCATATTGCACAGACAGATATGAGAGCAGTATTACATCTACTTAAACCACTGAATTCAACAGAATGTTCTGACATGATTCGTCCGCGCAGCTTACGTGAAGAAATCTACCACCTAAGCTGATGCTGTGCTTCTCTGGCTCGGCTCTGCCTCCCCTGCGTGGATGAATACTACAACAGACTGAGCAACGCACAGACACTGCCAGGTTAGGGGGCTTGAATTTTTCCTGTGTAACTCAAAGGTTTTCAGCGTGGCAGCCATACAGAAATGTGTGCAGTCAGTGCACTGAGGCAGCTGGGATCAAAGCACTCACCAAATGGCTTTATGTTAAGAATATATCTTTCTCTCAGTGTGATTCTCTTCTTCAATCCCGCAGATCCTGCCTGTCTTGGTGATTGACAGCTTCTAAACAAGTTAATTCAAAAGCTTACAGGCGCCCAAATTAGACAAAGGCTCACATTTCTGCCCCATATAGGTCGCTGACAAAACCTTTTCATACTATAAATGCTGCTTTTGCATTCAAGCTTTGGTGTGTGTGTGTGTGTGTGTGTGTGTGTGTGTGTGTGTGTGTGTGTGTGTGTGTGTGTGTTGAGCCTATAAGCTGTAAAAGTTGAACTGTGACTAGTGTGTTTTACTGCTAGCATTAAAGGAATAGTTCACCATTAGAAGGGGAACTGGGGTTCTTCACAACAAAGCAGCAGGGGTATTAGCAGCAGAGTGTTACTGCCCTCCCCCACATCTCTCTGTCTTTGGCTGCAACAACTCCTTGTCTGCCGTGTTGTCTGCCTGTCTTTCTGGCCTGTTTTTAGGTATCTGCCTGTCTGTTGGTCAGCTTTCATCTGTGTATCTTTCCCTCCCCAACCCATTTCTTCCTCCTTTTTTCTCTCTTCCTTCCTGCCTCTTCATCTCTACCTGACTACTTCCTTACTCTCACCCCTTTTTCTCTCTTTTTACCTGCACTGTTTCCTTCTCCTCCTCCTCTCTTTCTCCTTCAGCCTCCCAACTTTATTTCTTCCTCCCCTTCATGCCCACCACCCCCCCCATGCCTCTCCTCTTTCTCCCTCTTACCCTCTCACTATTTCCATTTCCCCCCTCCCTCCCTCCCTCCCTCCTCCCTCCTCTCTGCGGCACCTGGTGTTGAGGTGTCGCTGAGGTACAGTAGACGGCTCTTTGAAGTCCCAGGGGCCCTCGAGGCTGTGTGTGTGTGTGTGTGTGTGTGTGTGTGTGTGTGTGTGTGTGTGTGTGTGTGTGTAAGTGTGTGTAAGGAAACTTTTTTATCAGCAGCTCCAGTCAAGAACATTTGGCGTTGCTTTTGATTTGGGCGTCTCTAATGGTGAAACGACCTTCCCTGTGTAGGTCTTTGTGCGTGTGTGTATGTGTGTGTGTGTGTGTGTGTGTGTGTGTGTGTGTGCATGTATTTCCTGATTATGTATAGCAGGACAATTTAAATCCCTGTGACGTTTCCTGCTTTCCTTAACCAATCAAAGCTGGACAACAAACAAAGTGATAGTTTTTTTCTTAAAGAATGTCAATGGGACTCAACTATACACTTTTGTCTTCATAAAACTTGTTTAAATAGACTCTGTGGCCTTTGGGATATAAAACCACTTTCCATTCAAATAAGACAACAAAAACAACGCAACATCATGATAGGATTAGGATAAGCAATATGGTATGATCATACTGTAACTTAATGGGTTTAGGGCTGGCACAGTTGGAGAAAAGTGTGTGTGTGTGTGTGTGTGTGT
>NW_019525132.1:492715-500841 GCF_002814215.2 Seriola lalandi dorsalis | reverse complement strand
GGGGGGGGGGAGAGAAAAAGTGCCTCTGTCCTAAAGTCTGCTATAGTCAGCACCCAACCTGGAGAAAGAGACAGAAAGAGGGGGCGGTAAAGCAGTGAAAGAAAGGGAGAAAGTGAGAGAAAGAGGTAAAAAGGAGAGAAAGAAAAAGGAACCCGGGGAGAAACAGATGAGAAAAAAGTTGAGTTGGTGACAAAGAGTGGGAGAGTGAGAGAGACAGAGAGAGAGAGAGAGAGAGAGAGAGAGGAATCTGTGAGTCACTGTTTAACTGTGGGCTGCTAGAAGTCAGCTAGCCATGTTAAAATACCGTCTGGGCACACACACATACACAACCACACACACACACACACACACACACACACACACACACACACACACACACACACACACACACACCAAACTCTTCCACAATACAGAAATCTGCCTTAAACTTCAACAATGGTTGGCACAATCCACACATACACACACATATTAAAAGTTTATGCAGAAATCTTGCTACTGCCTGTCTCACACTTTGCTGCCCAGCAGACCAGCTAATTATTTTCAGTTGGACACCAGGCACGCACACACCTCTGCTGCACATTCCTCAGAAAGTAATGAGCTGCTTTTCTACAAAGGTAAGAATTTAGGCGAAGGTCAAAAGTAATTCTTTCCATTTCGAAAAGTTTAACTTTGCAGCAAAGGGGAAACACTGACATCATTCAACGCTTAAGTGATTAACTATTGATGATTTTTCTGTAAAGAATAATAAACGTGGTAGATAACAATGAGTTCCTTCTCTCCTAGAACAATCCTGGCCAAAGATGGTGCTGTGGTTTTAACTCTGGAAAAATATATACAACATCATTCTCCGTCTTCAACTGTTTTTTTTGTTATGAGGCTGAAACGAATGATTATTTCTATTGCCAATGAATCTGTTGTTTACTTTTTAAGAACTTGATTAATTGCTTAGTCCATTATAAGAAAATTGAGCCTAGGCACAGCAGTGATTTGAGCTAAATGCTAACATCAGCATGCTAATATGCTCCCAATGACAATACTAATATGCTGATGTTTAGCCGGTATAATGTTTACCATGATCACCATCTTAGATTTGCGTGGTGTCATGGTAACATTTGCGAATTAGCACTAAACATAAAGTATAGTAGATGCTGATGGGAATGTCATTAGTTTCATAGGTATTTGGTCATATACCATATAATAATAAATATTGGGCAAATTTAAAATTGAACCCGATGGTAGTAAATGAAAAAGTTATAGGATCAGAGATTTATAATTCATCTTGAGAGGAATATGAATGTCTATACAAAATTTCAGAACAAATCCACCCAATTGTTGTTGAAATATTTTAGTTAAAATGAGAAATGTGAACTTGTTGGTGGTGCTGGAGGAGTAGTCAGTGGATCACTAAAGTCAGACATCAAACCTGTTATCATAAATACCTGTTCAGAATTTCATGGCAATCCACCAAACAGTTGATGAGATATTTCAGTCAGAAGTGGAGGACACGTCATCCCTGAAGCCAACACTACAAGTTAGGAGAGCCCACAATGACGTCTATGTTGCCTGTTTTTACTCTGACCAGCATCCAAAACCCAACTATTCAATTTACAATGATGTAGAACAGAAAAAATGATTCCTCGCTTATCAAAATTTTATTGTTTCAGTAATACTTTGGTGTATTTTTCAGCATCTATACCCGAGAACCTTTTACTCATTAGCTTCTCTGTTCATTAATTCATCACATTGGTATCAGGTCATTTACTGCTGTAGGCCTTTTGCTCATTAGGCAACAAATGCAGATATCAACCATTTTCTATGTCTTATAAAAAGCTGTACAAGTTGCATACTGTATCAGCATTAGCCATGCTAGAGCCACGTTACACAAATTTACACACCTAGCATTGGCCATTCTAGGCCGTTTTGCTCAATCAATGTCAGATCCAGCAGATTGGAGAAGAAAACAACACACTAAATCTTTAATTTGAAACCATAAGACCCTGCTTCATTCTCAATCGAACCATGGACATTGTTGCTGAATCTTTTATAAAAGCCTCAGCAATTACAACGGGAGACTGAGAATTATGCAGCATGTGATGTTGACTTCTGCTCCCTATTCCTGCTTCATTTGACATTACCCAGCGGAGAAAGACAGGGAAGAGAGGACGGGCATGGAGAGAGAGAGAGAGAGAGAGGGGGATGACACGTTGGTTCTTTTTGGCTTTCTTTATCTTGATGTGAAACCACGTGAAGCTCTAACAGAAATGTGACAGATAGATGCGATGTCAAAAACTGGCAGGCTCGCACACATGCTAATTTGTCAGGTGAGGCAGAGTTTTGGTAGCGTGGGAGGTGTGGTGCGTTTTCATGCGCTTGTCTTCCTGTGCACGTGTGATTGAAAGTATATGTGCATAATGCATGTACACTGAGTTGGTGTCTGTGCCTCTCTGCCAGCTCTCTGTACCTCCCTGTCAGTTCAGCTTGTCATTCAATCATTAATAAAGAGAAACTTTTTCTTGCTGTTTTACTCTGTTTAAAATGTGTCATGCTTCTCTTAAACAGGGGAAATGGGCAGAAAGGGAGACAGAAAACTACAGCAACAGTCGAGAGGGGTTTTATCACATGTCTGACAGGAAAGATGTGCTTCGGAACAGAGAGGTTTCACCGCGTTAACAAGGATGATTTTTCAGAGTATCTGTTGGGACTGTTTGGAGAGCAACAATTAGGAGGAATGAAGAGCAGGTGGAAAGAGCATGTGATAGAGATTGAAGTTGGATTCCTGACTAAACCCTCAGTGTTGGACTAACTGTACCCAAAAACCAAACCCTAAATTTTATGGTTGTATGGTGTTGAGAAGACAAACATATAATGTTTATATCATCTTCATTTTGTGAGGAAATAATAATTTGATGATAACTGGCGCTGCACTGTGTCATGATTCAAATCAATTGGTTTGAGCAATGAAAGTTAATGCAAGCTAGTTAGCCTACGTTGCTAGGCTATGTATATATATTGCTATGTATAACCAATGTTATGTGGATTTGTTGACAACATCTTGTACCATAGTTAGTATATTATACTGGGCTATGACCTGCTTCAGTCAGTTGTACATCCACACCGCAAAAGTTGACAGCACGTCTCCCATCACCACCTCTCATATTTCAGTCAACTGCTACCATGGAAACTGCCCACCAAGAGGCTGCTACACAGTTTCCACAAAACGTCCACAACACAATAGTTGAAGTCTCATCATAATTTATATTTCATTACATTAAAATGAAGGAAATTCAAATTTCACTTTGGCTTTAAATTGCAGTGCAACTTTAAGAAAAGAATTCCATGTCCATTGAGTCCTTGGAGAGCCAGAAATATCAGTGGTAGTCCAAATCAGACTTTTGAAAAGTGATATTTATTGTGGTTTAACTGCCACAGCTCACACACCAGCAACATTTCTTGAGCCTGCACCTTTTTTCAAAGAATGTTTTTAATTTTTTGACAATGTTTGACAACGAAACTCATAAAAAATGCTGATAGAAATTATGCTTATGTAATTGATCGTTTTTTATGACAGGAGCACAAAACAGGGCTAAATTATGAGTAATTATATACCACAGAGCTATGAATGAAATGGAAAAATGCCTGATGTACTTGCAGTGAAAATAGTATTGTGTCACATGTTCTAATTTACGGTTTCTCTTATACTGATGCATAAAAGGAAGCCTGAAGTGATTCAAGCACGAGGGAATTTATAGAAAATAGGGATCAAACACGTCCGAACCTGCACTGAATTTGATTGAGCTGAGAGTGCGAGTCACTTCCCGTTCAGTCCAATTAACCCAGGAAGTGGACATTTAAACCATAACAAAATTCCTATCAAAATATTATTTAATATTCAATCTATTAAGACATTATTGAGACAGAGTAGCACTCTTATCTCCCAGTAAATGAATTACAGTTTCAATTTGCATGTTGAGTGAAGTGAACTGAAAGAGCCTCAGACCCGGAGCGCCCACCAGAGCTGTGGTGTGCCTGCTAATAACCAGCCTGCCAATTCAGGATTTGGTAAAAGCTTGATTCACACGTATGAAAAACATACACACATATAAGCCAGTTTTGTTTTTGATTAGTTTGTGTGTGTGTGTGTGTGTGTGTGTGTGTGTGTGTGTGTGTGTGTAGATCTGTGAGGAATCTGTGGCATGGGGAGGAGGAGACAGATATAAACTGAGATTCAAAATATTCGTACAGTTCGTATCAACCACACTTTATTGCTGGATTTTCCAGGTTTTACAAAAGAGGGATTGTTTAGAAGCAATGGAGGGCTTTAACGTTTTGAATATTGCAAGAAACTGAATACCTACTGTAATTGTAAAATTTTATCACTACTAAACACCTTATGTTTTTACTGGTTCACAAACTCTTTTAAGTGTCCAATTATGAAAACATTTTGCTCAAATTCAATTCTTTTTTCAGATTTTTGGAAATGCCATCTGCAATCAATTTTACCAAGTCAAAAATCAGTGACAAATACATGAAAGACCCACAAAGAAAAGACTGAGGTTTCTGAATCTATGAATCTACGCTTGACATGACATACATGAAATTTCAAAGGGGCATTCAAACCATGTACAATGTAAAATTCAAATAACTATGGACTTTCTTTGCTTCCACACATTCATTTCTGACTAGTATTTTGAGGGTGTAGTTTACATTAAATGCAGAACATGTGCTAAAGGCTGCACAGAGCTGTGTGCCAGCGGTCGGCTTTGACCGACTGTGAGTGGCACAGACCTCATCTTTCCACTGCTGCTACAACAGATGTGATCGGACTTGAAAAAAACCTACAGTACCAGGTTTGTTTGCCACTTGAACACAGCATGGCTCTAATGCCGAGCTGTGTGACTCGTGGTCAGAAAGTGAGACCTGATTTTTCTTTTTCTTTTTGTCTTTGATTCAATGAAGGAGAGAAGTTTCACTGACGCAACCGACCTTCACTATTCTAACAAAAGTTAAACTGATGACTTGAAAAGCAGAGATTAGCAAGGAAAGAAGGAAGAAAAGGAAAATTAGGTGATACATATGCTTGTAGCCTTAACTGTGTAAGGGAGAAAAGAGTGAGATAATTGGTGTGTTTGTGCTAGAAAGAGATTTTAAAAACAGACGAATAGAGAAATAGAGGGAGGCTCAGAGAAAGAGACATGGGAGGTGGAGTGAGAGAAGATAAAGAGAGAAACTGAGGGTGGAATACAAAGAGGGACTGTGAGAGTGTGTGTGTGTGTGTGTGTGTGTGTGTGTGTGTACCAGGTGTGTATCTGCCTTCCCCAAGGTCCTTCTAGCTGTCTTCTCCTATTGATTAGTTCATATTGATCTGGCCTGGCACACACACACACACTCTGACACACACACACACACACACAGCATGGTTCACTTGATTTAGCCAGGCTTTGACACAGGGGACATGAGGGTACATTGTTAACACACATGCAAAGCATGCACACACACATGCACACACAATCCTCCTATCATTTGGGCTCTTACAATGACAACCATCTTCTTTGACACACACACACACACACACACACACACACACACACACACACACTCTTACTTGTCAAACAGCAAACACTCACTCCTGTTTGCTCATGTGCATTGGCTGTCTGGCAAACAGGCAGGAGAAACAATGAGAATGAATAACACAGACTGTCAGTAGAAAACTCAATGTCTTGTACAAACCTGATAAATCTCATCGTCTACATCTCTGGAAATTGTTTGATTTTCCACAAACTACCATATTTACAAGTATACTGTATGTTTCATACATTAGAGAGATCGGGTTGGCTTTAATGAAGTAGCAGTTAACCCTAAATTTAAAGCTTCTGTAATCACTATTTTACATTAATTAGTTTTTTTTCTTTTTAGTGTCTTTCAGCTTATTGTTTTGGTTTTACAGCAGCATATTTTGGTTCACTGTCCACCACCTGCCCAGTATAGAACATCAGAAAAAGTTAGCTACTAATTCAAGAACAGAAGGGAGCAGTCAGTGTTGGTCAGAGTCCGGCTATTTTCAATGAAAAGTAGCTAAAGCATGTTAAAAAAAGTTGCTAGATATTGCTGATTTATGTAAACTACTAACTTACATAAATGTGATGTCATAATGTAACTCTTCACATGTATACACGTTTTCTTTTTAATGGAAAAAAAGATGCTTTATCATTAGCTATCATTATATTTCAAGCTACTATCATAAAATCAATATGCATCTAGATCTACCTCTAATTTCAAAAACTACAAGCATTAGTGGCTGGAGGGTCAGCAGCAGTGCTGGTCCCTAGACTGGCTGGGAAAGTGCAGTTGAGATGAATGAGACTCCTCTCCTTCAAATGGAAGGAGAAGAAAAAAAAAACAAAACACATACGATCAAGTCAAGGTGCCCTTGAGCAAGACACCTCACCCCCAACTGCTACTGAGCCGCTCAGTGGTAGCTCCAGAAGACTGTTTGTTCAGGGCAGCTGCCGGTGTGATCGTGTGGAGGTGTGTGAAGGTGAAGCAGGGCAAGGCTGATAAAGAGTGTATGTGCTTGTTCCGTCTGTGTTTACAATGATGGAAAGCAGAGGAAATAAGGTGAAAATACCGGTAACAACCTGGACACATTGTCTGCTCATCAACAGCCCTCTAATGAGGAGGTTTTACCTGTCATGACCAGAATGATGCATGATGGGATCTGCCCCTGACACATATCAATATGTATACCCACATTGCTATACACCACACACAGATACAGTCTCTTTTTTATTTGTCCTTCATCCAGGCTCTGTGCTAGACTTCCTTTTTTCCCTCTTTGTCTCTGAATCAGAAGAAACGTCACTGTCTGTCTCTGCCTTTAGTCTTTTGTGTGCATGCACACAAACACACACACACACACACACACACGAATACAGTACGTGCACAGACACAGAAACACCTGCACCCACAGAGACAGACATGCACACACACACACACACACAGCCTGCCTTCTGCTGCTGCGATGGCTCCGAGCTGTCAAAACATCCTTGCTTTTTCTCCCACTCTCTCACCAAAGCAGCCTGACTGAGCTTGTCTATGCAGGTTCACAGAGACTCCTGTCTATCCACCCTCACTCTCTCTTCCTCCCTTTTCTCTCTCTCCTCCAGATTTGTGTATCTTAGCATCTTGATTTTGCTTTCTCTACCTTTTTCAACAAGCATTGCTGTCTTTTGCCGACACAAGGATCTGCATACAGTGAACAATTTAAAAACTGCTTTTGCTGTATGTTATTCTTCTAATGTGTTAGGCATTAAAGGTGCAAATAATAGTTTATCTTGAGTTCTTTATACCGGCCATGTCCACAAAGAGTTTTCTGTCCACTGTGAAAAAAAATGAAAATCAAAAACATCCAAATATGTGCATCACAGTCAACATCTGGCCAGCAGTGGGAGAGACACATCCTGGTTACTGTGCTGAGTCTCAGACTAGGTCCCTGCTAACCTGGATAGTTACTCAAATACTAAACAGACCACACGAGGACACAGACAGCAGGATAGACAGAGGATGCACATGGATTCTGTTTATACTATTTGTATTTGTATTTAGTGTCTGCCCACGCTGACGTGTGCACACATGTGCCAGTTGGCATGAATGGTCTGCCTGGTCATAACTGCTGTTTTAGATGTAAAATGTGTTTTCATGTTGTTTTTGCAAAGTTGTATTTAGTTGTTCTTATTGACATGTTTTATTGTTTCAATGTTTATTTGCCACCACTTAACCAAGATGAACAGAAACTCTGTCAATCTTGTGCTGTCCATCGATCAACTCACTATTTTATGCTACATAAATACAACTTAATGACAACATCTAGCTTATATTGGCATTCAAAATGAGTGGTCACTACATTTGGTTTCTTCATCTTTCTGTTACGCTCAGGAGAGTGGTTGAGCAGACCAAAGTCATTATTACTTTTTTGTGGATTTGAAAACGGCGACGTGGTGTTGCTGAAAGTCCAAAGTTCAGAGGAAAAGATGTGACTCCAAATTTAGTTGCTTTGGTGTGTGGACTAGTGGTGTCACTAGTGTCATTACAACCTGTTTTCCCAGTCTTCTGTCAAAGCAATGTGGAGT
>NW_019525132.1:460215-487715 GCF_002814215.2 Seriola lalandi dorsalis | reverse complement strand
GAGACGGTGCTTGGAGACATGGAGGAGGGGGTACGTGGGCCTTTTGTTTTGCCTGTACTGCACACAACACACACACACGCACGCACGCACGCACGCACGCACGCACGCACGCACGCACGCACGCATACACAAGCAGAAACCCACATATAACACACAAGTGGCTACATACAAAGATAAAACAGGACAAATAAGAGAATGTCTCAACCATCCCCAGAGAGCGAGGTGGAGGAAGAAACAGAGATTTCCCGCTGATTTTAGAAGCTTTGGCAATACTGCTCCACAGTCCTGCCAATACGTGAACAGAAAAGAACAAGAGAGAAAGAAAAAGTGGAAAATACAGATATGAGGAGGTACAAAAAGGAAAAAGGCTCAGAAAAACATTCACATGCTATGATAACCTTAAAGATGGATTAGAATCCCTATGTTATACATACTGGATTATGACCTTTTATAGTTTAAGGTAATCTCTTAATGGTAATGCCCTAGAGCACATATATTCAAAACTGTATGCTTTATCACATGTAACCATGCAGACAGAGCAGAAAAGATCTTAAAACTGGTGATTAAATGTTTCCAGTTATTCCAGTTTATCCATTTAGTTGTATATTCTGAATATAAACTCAATTAATTGTAGTTCATTTGAATAAATTACATTTGTATATCCAGGAATGTAGCAGGTAATAAAAAGGTGGGTAAACTAGACTAGACCGACGAGTCTCCATCAGTGAGCAACATAAGATATTACATCTGTCAGTGTAAAAGATGTGATCCTGAACTGTTAACACATTACTGCACATCATCATACACACACACACACACACACACACACACACACAAGGAGACATCCTTCTTCATAATCAACCTATCCACTAATCTAAGTCTATAATGTCCGATTTTACGCAGATGACACAATATTTTATGTCGCTTGTTCTACTCTGGTCCATCTTTGTTCATCTTCATTCTGCTTCTGATGCTTTTCACATATCACTTCTCAGTCATTGACTTGATTGAAATACGGATAAAACCGAATACATGGTTCTGTCTACGTCTACTTGTGGCCCGCCTTGCCTGTCATTAAAGCTTCAAATGGTACCCATAATATTCACTGATACAAACACTTTGTGGAACTTGGTTTGACAGTTCACTGTTATTCAAGTTTAGCATTAAAAATTTAAAGATCACATTCTGTACAGAATCAAAAGTCTATCTGTGTTTTTTACACAGTAAATATATTGTTCAGTTAACTTTTATATCTGTACTTGACTGTCATGCTGCTCCATTATCACTCAACCCTAAACTCAGTGTAACACATAGACTTCTCCTTTATTGAAAATGTCAAATTTTGAACTAATCATTGTTTTCTGTATCGTTAAACAAAATCCTTTCTTAACCTTCTTAACTCTGCCAAAGCTTCCAAACTACCTCAAACTATCTCTTCTTTCATTTAAATCTTGTAACTGTAGCACTAATTTTAGACATCCTGCATGTATGCACTAACCGTGGCAGAGCTGGATTCAGGTACTATACACCTTTTAGATGGAATGAGCAACAAACAGCTATCAAGACAGTTTTAATTTCCCTTGAGATTTTAAAACTTTATTATCTGATGGTTTCTTTGTTTGTGTTTATTCCTTCTTTTTGTCATGTTATTGTTAGGTGTCTGGCTTTATATTTGTTGCTTCTTGTATGCCACATTGTGTGGCTGTCTGTAACTATTTTTTTGGTTTTTGCCAGGTCTCTCATGAAAAGAAGATCTTGATTTCAGTGACACTAACTGTAACTAAAAAAAAAGATGTCATTTGCAGGTTGTGAAGGTTTCAAAGACTCATTCCTCATAGAACTTACACCAGCTTGTTTGCACTGTAAAATCTATACAATCACTGCTTTGGAAATTTTGTTTTTCATGAACTGTTGTGTCAATCAAGTAGTTCTACTGTGAGTCAAACAAAGAGGGAGAGAGTGAAGTGAGGGCGCAAACAAGGAAATGTGAGTGGGTAGAGACAAGATTGTAAATGCTGATGTGCTGCATGTGTAGCAATTTAGGGTTGAAGGTAGATGAAGAAAAACACAGGAAAGCTATGAGTGGTGTCAACACACACGCACGTATGCACACACGCACACACACGCACGCACACACACAAAGGTCTTTCTACCTACACATGTGCACACACACTTCTGTCTCTCTGTGACTATTCATATTTAAAGAGTCAGTCTTTTAAGTGAACACAGCATGGAATAGAAGAGCACAACACACACACACACACACACACACACACACGCACACACACACACACACAAAGAATGGGTAGACAGGTATTCACTCAAAAGGGCTGGACCCAGTGAACACTACAGCTTACTTTAAGATCCCAGTTTTACATAGTAAATTAGCAAAACAAAACTCTAGACAAAGGCTGCATTGGTCAGACACTAACTTCAACCCTTTTCTGCTGATGATCTGTGCTGCTACAATAAAGTAAATCCATAAATACTTCCTACTGCCACAGCTTTTTATTAGGTTTACATTTCTATGGATACATTGAGAATGTATTGGCTGTACTAATATCTGTAACTGATCTGAGTGCCTGGTGAAAAAGTCACTTAAGACATCTGGATCTGAGGAGTGTCTACAGAGCAGGAGTGAAAGTGAAGGAAGGAGGAGGGAGGGAATAAATTAGAGCAGTGTTTTGCAGTGCCTCAGGTCTTGGATCCCCAGCCCTCCCAAGTTCTCCACCTCCTCTCTCTTTCTCTCTTTCTCTCTTTCTCTCTTCCCAGCCAGAGGAAAACTCCTCCATTCCCTGCATTCCTCTAACATTCCTGTTCTGGGTTTACCTTCTCTACCTCTCCCTCTGCATCAACATCATCTCCTCCTCCTCCTTCTCTCTCGCCCGTGGCTGTCCGTCTGTCTTTCTCCACCTCCTTCCCTCTCTCCCTCCTTCTCTCTTGGGGTCCCTCTCTCTTTCTCTCTCTCTCCATATCACCCCTCCTCCTCTCCCCCTCTGCCTCCTCCCTCTCTCTTTCCCAGCATGCTCCAGTAGGCCGGCAGAGGCAGGGGGCTCGCCTGAACCCCCCACCCCCAGCAGGGGCCCTCCAGCTCAGCCTGGCTAGCTAGCAGGCTCCATGGCACACCTCCAGCACACACACACACACACACACACACACACACACACACACACACACACACACACACACACACACACAAACAGTGTCCTCATCTGTCTTTTTTCTATCAGTCTCTCTTGCCTTCAGTCTTTCTTGTCTTTTTTTGAACACTTTTATTTTTTCTTTGTTTAATTTTTTCTATCATCTCAGTCTAAATTTGGTGAACGTCTCATGTGTATCTCTGCTCTTCATGCTGGTCATTTGGTGCTACAGGATTGTCCTGAAATAGGAGAGAAGAAGGCCTGAATACTGAATACTGTCTTCATGATTTAGTTCTACTACCACTATCATAACTGATATTATGTTAATTACATGTCGCTCTTACAAAAGTACAGTATATGATATAATTAATCTCAGAGCATATTGTTTTGTTTAATTACTGCAACACTCAAACTAGTAGACAATATAAAAAGTAAGAAAAAAACAGCAGCCAGCTGTAGAGTCAATTTTCCAAAGATATTCTGGGAATTTGTCAGGTCAGGATTTCTGTAAATCTTTCATTGTGGCTCTCTTGGGAAAAGTAAGTTCTTTTACACAGAGATCCTGCTATATTGCCATTAAAAAGACCTGTCATTATGCCGCCTTTGCTTGTTTACTTGAAACCAACCAATTCCCCACCCCCCATTCCGTGTTCGTACCTATATACAGCTTGGTGAGACGGAGTGGATGCTTATGACATTTACATGTTAGGTTGCAGGCAAGGTGATACTATCACAAAGGGAGTGAAAATTATAGAGGAGGAAAAGATGAAAGCATCAAATATAAGGCATTAGATAGCATCAGATGTTGCTATGCTATAAGTACATACACAAAATGCCGTAGTTCTAGTTATGTATATTACATCTTTTATGTTTAAAAAGCAGATGTTTGTAGTTCTTGTAATATACTATATGGATATGTATGAAAGAGAACTGAGACTCCATACTTTTTTCAAACACTCTCCCTTTCACACACACAAAATCATGAAAACAGAGAATACAGGTTGTAGGACATTTTATGTGCAACAGTTTGATTTTCCAATATATGAACTGTATGAATATATGAATTCACTTTTCTTTTTTTTGACAAAACTACAAGAAAGATTGTATGAAACATGGATAAGAGCGAGAATAAGAGAGAGAGAGAGAACGAGAGAGAGAGGCCCTCAGTAATTTGGTATTTCCTTTTTAGACAGGGGAGGAAGGGCCAATGCCCTCGTTTGCACCATAAAGTACACACACACACACACACACACACACACACACACTCACTCACTCAGCTCCTTTAATGACCCTTACATCCGGCCTTAGGCACAGAGGCCTAAGAGTCAGATAGGGAGGGAAAAAAGAAAGAAAAAAAGAGATAGATAGATAGATAGAGAGATAGATAGATAGATAAATAGATATTATAGATAGATAGATAGATAGTATTAGCAAGCAAGCAAGCAAAATTAGGTGGGAGTTGAGCTGTAAGTTCGGACAGGTATGCACTTAAAGCCAGAGGTTAGAGTTCACAGCCCTGACACACACAAACACACACACACACACACACACACAAACACAAACACAAACACACACACGCACATACACACACACACACACACACAAAGCTATGGGAGTTCAACTGGAGGTTAGACCTTCAGGCTCCTCGGCTCAAAGAGGGAGACAGAAAGAGAGAATTCATAAGCAGCTGATTCAGCGTGCACCTGACTGATGTGATTACTGCAGAGAGAAAGGAAAGGAACAAAAAAATTTTCAGGAACATGGATAATTTCAAAAATGAGAGGAACAAAATGAATAGACGAGGGAGATGGGGGTGTAAAATTGGTAGTTTAGGGGAAAGAATTTTGACAAAGGTAGTGAGTGAGTGATAATGGCTCTTTTACAACTCAAACAGCAGCTGAAGATGTTACTGTGTCTCCAGACTGTCTCTCATGCAAACACACACACGCACGCACGCACACACACACACACACACACACACACACACACCACACAGGGCCCTGACCTTGCTGATGGCAGCTGTTGACGTCACTCTGTGCCCCATTCAGAACTGCAAACTCTCCACCACACACACACTAATGCACCCACGCACACACACACACTGCATAAACAGGATTACACAGACAACACACAGAAGTCTTGATAAATCCCTCTCAAAATCTAAAACAACCCCATAACGTAATCCACTCATTCTCCACAATTAAACAATTTAAATCATTCAAAAACAAAATCAGGGACAGAGACAGCGTATTGATAATAAAGTAACAGATTTTAGGCACAACAGAAAGCACTGAACTGGATATACTTTTACAACACATTTCTCTTCTTTGCCCTGCATTCAACCTTTACCAATGATATTACACAGGTAAAGGTTTTGCTTGCATTGTAAAATGAAACATTAGCAGAGGGCATTGTCTTCATTTGTGTTTTTGCTTCTGCTGTAAGATTGAAAGTTGCTTCCCATTGAACAGTGGAGTATTTTTCACTGCTACTCCTTATGCTCAATGATGTGCTCAAAGACACTTGAGAGCTGAGTAGAGTGTAACCATACCTCACGTTTTCCAAAAGATCCATCGCCCAACGTGGGGCTCGAACCCACGACCCTGAGATTAAGAGTCTCATGCTCTACCGACTGAGCTAGCCGGGCTGCAAAGTGCAGTCATACCTGTTTATCTCGGGATGCACCAGGTTATCACCTTCGCTATTTTTCTTTAAGTGAACTGCACATTATTGTTGAACTGAATATAAAATGTCAAACCACTCATTATTCTCAAAAACAGTTTCTCGTCATGACGAATAAGGTTGTTCACAAACCTCAGTTATGATTACAACCAGCAATACTTTAATTAAGAGACTCTCCAAGACAGTATCCATAATTCTAAAGAGAATCTCTGCGACGATGGTGATGAACAAGGAAAGAGGAAAATCTCATCACAACAAAAAGTTGCTCAAATCACACAGCCTGACCTGTCATTGCCAACTGTCAGGATGGCCGAGCGGTCTAAGGCGCCAGACTCAAGGTTAACTCCTTCCTCAAGGGACTTCTGGTCTCCAGTTGGAGGCGTGGGTTCAAATCCCACTCCTGACAATGGTTTTCCCTGAAGGTTTCATCCCCAAAAAGAGCATTGAATATTTAGGTGCATTATCTTATATGGTTTACTTAGACTAATTTGAATGGTGACGTCTTCAAGAGTAATATTAAGAACAGTTACTCTACAAGAGTATCTGCACCTGAACTTCACCTCACAGGACCTCACACACCAATCAACTGTCAACATAAGTTTGCAGCCAACCATTGCAGTGTGTCCAGCAGTTTGTTTTGATCGCACAGCTGATCCAGGACTAAAAGTTGCAGACATGAGTCACTAGCAGCTCAAAGTAGCCTGGCTAGCTCAGTCGGTAGAGCATGAGACTCTTAATCTCAGGGTTGTGGATTTGAGCCCCATGTTGGGTGATGGAGACTTTTTAAGAAGTGGGACTTAAGTACAATTGTTGAGATCAAAGTCGTTTATCTACTCTACATAGGCATCTACACCTACACCTGCACTTGACCTCTGACAGGAGAATACATCAGAATATGAATTCTGAAAGCCCTCACATACCAATCCAAAGTTAACCAGACTCTATAACCATTCAATTTTGTTTTGCAGTTTGTCTTGATGACATAGCTGAACCTAGAGTGAAAACTTCCTAAGCATGTGCTTGATTACATGATATGTGTTGTGCTAAGTAGCCCAGCTAGCCCAGTCAGTAGAACATGGAGTCAATGAATAGAGCAGCATAAAACTGTTTTTTGACTGGACTGCAAGAGGCCAGGCCTAAAAACATGAATGTATGTCGCTGACTGACTAGCTGATGAAGTTACACCATTGGCCAGCTGGCCAAGTGTTTGAGTTTCCCCATTGGCCGTCGTTCTTTCAAAATGATTTGACACAAAGAGTGTCTGTTATGTTGTTATACGTTACATTTATCGAACATTTTTTATCTTTCTATTGAGGAAAATAATTTTGCGATAATTATTACTATTGTTTTATCGCCCAGCCCTACTATTTGTAATGATAAATGTGTCTTGTGAGCAACCTGTTTTGTTGTAAACAGATATGATTTTTTTGTATTTCGTGGCCCGGCTAGCTCAGTCGGTAGAGCATGAGACTCTTAATCTCAGGGTTGTGGATTCGAGCCCCACGTTGGGCGATAAAGACCTTTTAAGAGGTGGAGGTTAAACACAAGGGTGGAAATAAAAGTCCTTAATCCATGCCACACATACATCTGCCATCTGTACCTACAGCTCAACTTGACCTCTGATGGGATGATTCATATGAAATCCCTCACACACTGATCTACAGTTAACCATTACCTGCAATTATTGCATTGACTCCAGCAGTTTGTCTTGATGAGATGGTTGAAACAAGAGTAAAAACTGCAGCTGCATTAAACTGTTTTTGACTGGACCGCAACAGCGGGGGTTAAAACGCAAATGTCTGTCAGTGTCTGACTAACTAATGAAGTTACACCATTGGTCAATCAACCAAGTGTTGGAGTCTGCCCATTTGGTGTTGCTCTTTCAAAATGATTTGGCACAAACAGTCTCTCTTATGTCATCAGGGGCCAGTTACAGGCATGGTTGTCAATCTAGCATCTTTGTCGCTTGATTTACTAACACCTTTAGTGACAATCTAAGCTACTTTCTGAAGAAGAGAATCACCAATATTGCCCTGCCAGTGCAAGGTCAGGCTATCCCTCTGCAGGCTCACCTCTGTACACATCTCTACATCACATTGGACATCTTGACCTGTCATGTTTTGTCCATCTACCTATAAACTCCAGTCATCACTCATTTTGGTGAAAACATATATGCAGATGTCAGGATGGCCGAGTGGTCTAAGGCGCCAGACTCAAGGTTGATTCCTTCCTCAAGGGACTTCTGGTCTCCAAATGGAGGCGTGGGTTCAAATCCCACTCCTGACAGTGATTTTACCTGCAGGTTTCATCCCTAACAAGTTCATTGAATATGTATGTGCATTATCCTGTAAGGTTTAATTAGACAGATTAGATTAGAATAAGAATGACACTCTTAATCTCAGAGTTGCGGATTTGAGCCCCACCTTGGGCGCTGATGTCTTCAAGAGAGGTATTGAAAACAGTTCTTTAATTTCTCTTTAAGAGTATCTGCACTTGAACTCAATCTCACAAACTCACACACCAATCAACTGTCAACAAGAGTCTGTAGGCTGATGTACTCACCCTAAAACTCTTCCACCCAACATGGGGCTTGAGGCTGAGTTATCTGTGGAATTTGTTTTCAGTCAGTAACCATTGCCTTACAAAAGCACCAGCAAACATTTTACTTTTTAGGCCTGGACCCGCTGTTGTGATCCAGTCAAAAAACAATCTTATGCTGCTCTATTTATTGACTTCATGTTCTACTGACTGGGCTACTTAGCACAGGTCCTGCATCATGTGATCAAACACATGCTTAAGAAGAGGCCCAATCTGTCTGACAGTGTTTTACTCTTGATTCAGCTATGTCATCAAGCCAAACTGGAGGCAAAGGTTGTTGAACGGCTGAAAGTCAGTATGTGAGGGTTTTTATTTATAATTTATAATTAATTTCTATAATTATCAGATCAGCCAGGTGTAGGTGCAGATGCTAATGTATCTTGAGTATCTTGAGGATTTAGTTTCCCATCCTTTTGCTTATCCCAACGTCTTAAAAGGTACTGTCGCCCAACGTGGGGCTCGAACCAACGACCCTGAGATTAAGAGTCTCATGCTCTACCGACTGAGCTAGCCGGGCCACAAAATACTAAAATTCATATCTGTTTACATCAAAACAGGTTGCTCACAAGACACATTTATCGTTACAAATAGTAGGGCTGGGCGATAAAACTATAGTAATAATTATCGCAAAATTATTTTCCTCAATAGAAAGATAAAAAATGTTCGATAAATGTATCATATAACAAATATAACAACATAACAGACACTCTTTGTGTCAAATCGTTTTGAAAGAACGACGACCAATGGGGAAACTCAAACACTTGGCCAGCTGGCCAATGGTGTAACTTCATCAGCTAGTAGTCAGCGACATACATTCATGTTTTTAGGCCTGGCCTGTTGCAGTCCAGTCAAAAAACAGTTTTATGCTATCTATTCATTGACTCCATGTTCTACTGACTGGGCTAGCTGGGCTACTTAGCACAACAGATATGATGTAATCAAGCACATGCTTAGGAAGTTTTCACTCTAGGTTCGGTTTTTAGAATTCATATTCTCAGATCAGCCAGGTGTAGGTGCAGATGCTCATGTATCTTGAGTATCTTGAGGACTTAGTTTCCCATCCTTTTGCTTATCCCCACCTCTTAAAAGGAACTGTCGCCCAACGTGGGGCTCGAACCCACGACCCTGAGATTAAGAGTCTCATGCTCTACCGACTGAGCTAGCCGGGCCACAAATAACCAAAGAATCATATCTTTTTACAACAAAACAGGTTGCTCAAAAGACACGTTTATCGTTACAAATAGCTTGCTTTAATCAGGAGTGACTATTTGCCCATTATTCCAAAAAGAAAAAGGATCTCAGACACTCCACTGATAGCTGGAGGATATAGGCAGATGCACAGAACATGACACATCAAGCTATATCGGAAAATATAATATGGCACTTTTGTTAAGCAAATTTCAGTAATTGATTACATTATGTATGCCCTTGGTGAGAAGACTAGGTTAAAACCCAGAGGTGAGCCCGCGGAGAGAAAGCCTGACCTACACTCGCAAGGCAATATTGGCGATTCTCTTCTTTAGGAAGTAGCTAAGATTTGTCACTAAAAGTGTTAGTAAATCAAGCAACAAAGATGCTAAACTGGAAAACATACCTGTAACTGCCCCCGATGATGTAAAAGAGACTGTTTGCGTCAAATCACAAATCAAAGTATTTATCACAAATCACATCAAACAGCAACAGCCAATGGGGAGACTCAAACACTTAGCCGGCCGACCAATGGTATAACTTCCTCAGTCAGTTAGTCGGCAACATATGCTGTTGCGGTCCAGTCAAAAACAGTTCAATGCAGCTCTCTTTATTGATATTATGTTCTACTCGACTGGGATAGCTGGGTTACTTGGCAAACTCCTGCATCATGGGATCAAGCATATCATTAGGAAGAGGCCTAATCTGCTGCAGTTTTTACTCTTGGTTCAGTTATGTCATCAAGACAAACTGCTGGACCCACTGCAAAATTGCAGCTAGCCGGGCTACATACAACAGTAAATGCATCATGTGATCTGCGTCACCTTTCAATCTTGGATCAGATATGTCATCAAAACAAACTGCTGAACTTACTGCAAAACTTGCAGGCAATGGACGTCCACAGATACTGATTGGTGTGTGAGGGCCTGTGAGGTCAAGGTCAGGTGCAGATACTCTTGCCGAGTAATTGAAGGACCGTTCTTATCACCACTCTTGAAGACATCAGTGTCCAACATGGTGCTCAAATCTACGACCCGGAGATTAAGAGTCTCATGCTCTACTGATTGTGCAAACATAATTTCTCATCAAAAAGAAAAAAAAGTTGCCCACAAGACACATTTCCCATTGAAAATAGTATGCTTCAGTCAGGAAAATATATCGGAGAATATCTATAATTCTAAACGACTGTCTGTTTATTGACGGTCAACGTAATGTAACAGTGCAACTGACTCTATTTTGATTAGCTACTTCCATTAGTTGTATAGTTAATTCAATCGTACAGGATAATGCATGTACATACTGTATTTATTCTGGAGAACATCCATAATTCTCTAATCTCCTGAACTGTATCCTCTTGTCAGAGGTCAAATTCAGGTGCTGATACTCTTGTAGAGTAGGTTAAAGACTTTGATTTCTGTCTTTGTGCTTGTCACCCGCAAGCAAAACATGGGACTCAAACAAGATTAAGAGTCTCAAGCTTGAAAATAGTATCTTTTAGTCAGGAGACTATACCGGAGGTTTTCCATAATTTTAACTGTAAGACTTGTGTAGAAACTTCCATTAGTTGTATAGTTAATTTAGCCATACAGGATAATATACATACATATTCAATGAGCTTGTTACATACAATATTACAGGAATGAAACCTGTGGGTAGAAAGTCTGTCAGGAACCCATGCCTCTATTTGGTAGACAGAAGTCCCTTTGCTCAAGAAGGCGTAATCCTTAAGTCTGGCGCCTTAGACCACTTGGCCATCCTGACAAGTGAAGACCTAAACTCACCAGCATCTGTCTGGACCAAAGCTCAACCCCAAATACCTATAGATTGAGTCATGTCCTGTTGCAACTGGTTACTATAAGGACTTTCTGTTAAAAGAATGAATGGACACACAACGATGAATGGCTGGACAGATGGACTGGTGAACAGACAGATAGCTGAAGGATGGATGGATGGACGATGGAGGAGGGGGCGATTGACGTCTTTGATCATCCCAGCAGAAATAATCAACAAAGCCCTGGAGCAGGCCAGCTAGACCTAAATATGTGTGTGCGTCTGTTTGGTGTGCGTGTGTGTGTGTGTGTGTGTGTGTGTGTGTGTGTGTGTGTGTGTATTTGTGTGTGTGTGTATGTGCTGTGGGGTTTTCTGGCTGCATGCCAAGCCCAGCTCCCGCTCCCCAGGAGAGAGATCAAAGACTGTGCTCCCTCTCTCCCTCACTCTCTCTCTTTCTCTCTGTCTTTATCTACCTCCCTCTCTCATACTTCTTACACTCCTTCCTTCTCCTTCCTCGCTCTCTTGAAAACACTCGTTATTGCTTTTCTTGATTTCTCTGACATTCTCTCTTTTTTTTAACCTGAGGGCAGAGAACAGGATGAGAACAGTTTCCTATGCAAAACAGAAGAGAAAAGACAAGAAAGAGAGATAAAAAAAACAAGTATTGAAAAGAAGTGGAAATAGAAAGGATATAGAAATACACACACACAAATACACACACACACACAAATACACACACACACAAAACTCTTCTGACCAGTGCTTCAAAGCCCTCTTGGTTGCCAGGTTGTCATGGGAGCAATTGTTCTGGCTGGCAGGTGTGTGTGTGTGTGTGTGTGTGTGTGTGTGTGTGTGTGTGTGTGTGTGTGTGTGTGTATGTGTGTGTCGTAAGAGAAAAAGTATTTCAGTCTGTTCTTATTTACCTTTAAACCAGACAAATCTCATGACAACACTTACATTTCAGACACACATTTCAGATTGAATTAGCCAATTAGAAAATACCCTGAACATCTGCTGTTTCAAATTAAAAGCTCCTCTGTGACCGAACACACAAGTATTGGAAAAATCCATTCTCTCATCTTCTCCTGAAGTCGGATTTCCGACTCGGAAAGTCAAGACGGACCTCACCAAACCCGACCTCAAAACCCAAGATGGCTGCTCTCTGCATCAACATAGGTCAAATCTGTAGAAATATACTGTTTATTAGTACTTCTGTCTTATTTGTGTTTTATTACATCAGTTGTACATTCAACGCTGTCTAACTTCTATCTGTAGAAATGTTGCATGTTGTTTGGATGTGCAAACTACCATGTAATGTGTTGCCATTAACTGGTATTGCTAACAATAATAACAACAAGCAACAACAATAGCAAGCTTCCGACTTTTATTGCAACATGGTGTGACGTCATTCCCAGCTCAGACATCCGAGGCAAATAGAATGGAGCATTAAGACCAATGGGCAAAAGTCCACCATATTATCTACTATGAAGATATATTAATTCAGTAACAGGTGGCCTAGGTGCTAAAGCACTGGCCACAAGCTCCAACATCTCCGGACTGGGGACATTTATGGTATGCAGGTATGGTATGACATTCAAACATTATACCAATCAAAAGTCATGTGTTTACCCTTTCATACCAAAGCAAACTAGTGCCACAACCATATTCAACCCTGGTCGGGAGGAGGGTCATGAGATAAACACATACTGACCCATTCAGATCATCTGCAAAAAATATGCAGTTTATTCCATGTGACAGTGGTTCAGTAAGAGGTGTAAGTGGCTGTATTTAAGAATCATCCAAACACAGGATCAAAGTGTCAGATGGATGTGATATTGTAAATACTGTATCATTGGATTAAAAATGTACTTTCACTTCTCTCTCCTACATGACAACTGCTGCTACAGAATGCTTAATGAAAAACATCATAGAAACAGATTGTATGTAATAAAACAGCGTCTTTCATCTCCTCTCTCTTCCATGATGGTCATAGGCATCATCACAGCTCTTGAATACTCTCTTGGATATTGTTTGCTGTACTTTGTTACTGATCTGGGAATTGAAGCTCATTTGCACTCCGTGTATGTCGTTTTGCATAACGGCATCAGATAGATGTCTAAAAATGTAAATGTAATTGTGGAGATAATGTTATTTTCCTATTGAGACTCACAGAATGCTGCACGGCGCGAGCCGAGCACAGTGTTGTTTGTCATTAAACCGACTCACAGAGGCTACTTCGCAAACAGGAGCTAAACTTCCTCTCTGCCTGTACCTCTTTTTCCTCTAGCATTTTTTTCATGCTAGTAGCAGATTGGTCATATTTTCTCTTCTTCTTTCTACCTTTCATAGCAATATGCAAATAGGCAACTTAATCCCCCTACCACAGTCCCAATCAGTCCCTCTCACTCCTTCCCATCTTTTCCTCACTACTCTGTTTCTGGCTTTTCCTCATTACTCTTCCTCCGTCTTGTCCCATATTGCCTCTTTAGCTCTGTCATTCTGCTCTTGCTTTCTCTGCATCTCCTTTTCTCTCATCGTCCTCATCTCTCCCTCTTTCTCTCCCCACCATCTTTTTCCACCCTCTCTTTTTCCTTCCCTCTCCGTCGTGTTTTTGTCCCTCACACTCTCTCTCTCTCTCTCTCTAGCAGTAGTCATTCTACTTATAGCCTTGCCATAAATCAACCTGTCATTCTCCGTCATGCTCGCTGGATCTCACTGGGGCTCGTGGTAGACACACACGCACGCACGCGTGCAAACACACACACACACTCTGCAAGGGATAGCAACGTGAGCCCACACATATACAAGCTCAAACACAAGCACAGACTCACAAATACAGGCAAGTATAAGGACTCAAACATGCCCATACAGATGCAAAAACACAAACACACACACATACACTACAAATGTATAGATTGTACTGATAAAAATGGAAAAAATGCAAACATAATTTTTGTATTCTTAATACACATAGACACACAAACTTGTGCAAATGATCTAAAGACAGTCAAGATTGATTGATGAGGATGACTGATTGAGAGATGTAGGCAAAGATAACAGAAAGATGTCCACCTGTCCCTGTACCCCCCCACACACACACACACAGAGCAGCTGAAATAATGTCCTCAGGCCTGCAGCTTTACCCAACCATCTCCTTAACTTCTTCTCCTCCTCTGTCTTAACTTTTCTTCTCTCAACTTTCTTTAAACTGTCCGTCTCTTAAAACTGTATTCATATACAAATAATTTGCATTAGCGTAAAATTAGATTTGATGATTATATAATATCATTAATGGTAATATTTCTTTATTTGTAGTTGGAGAGCTACAAAATGCAGTGTACGTAACCTGCAGTTTCCAGAGCTGAGGTTGATGGAGTTATATGCTGTTATTGAGGAAGAGAGTGAAGCAGAAGTGTTACTGTCAGTGTATTGCATTTGTTTCCCACTATATCCATATTTATGGTTAAGGCAACTCACAGTACGACTGAGGTCTTCGTTCAGTTCTAAAAAAGTCAACACTGACTTGAAACACATCATAGAACAATGCGATTTTCTTTTTTAAATATTTAACTAAAGCCACTATTTTATATTAACCATAACCAAGTGTTTCAGTATCTTACACCCAACAACACGTGGGTCACAGGATGTCAACCTCAGTCAAAGTCCTGTTCTCTGTATGCCAAATCATCCACCCTAACCTCCTCTCCATGACTTTTGTGTATAATAAGGATGTCACACTTGTAGTAGCGGAAAAAAAAAAAAAAAAAAAACGCCTCCAATGAACATAATTCAGGCAGCAATTCAATACAATTCCACCAGTTCCACTTCCTCCACATCGTATTTGGCAAAGGAAATTAGCAGCATATAAATGTATTGTGTTGGAGATAGGGTTGCTTTTTCCACATTTGCCTCGTTTTGCTATTCGTATCTTCTTTTCTCTGCCTTACTTTCCATCTCTTTCCTTTTCTCTCATTCTTCTTGTCTTGTCTTTTTCACCCAGATCAACATCTCCTCTTGTCTTCCTCTGTCTTTCTCCTTTTACTCCTTCTCATCCTCCTCTTCTCCTACCTCTCCATGACCAATGCAGGAGTCCCATAAAGGCCCTCAGGAGTCAGAAGATTTCACGGGGCTTTGTGTTTGGGTATGTGTATGTACGTGTGTGTGTGCGAGAGAGGAAGATAGAGACTGTGTATGTGAGTGGAAGACAGCACATGTGGCATGCAAGGTCACATAATCCTGTGGCCTCCACATACTGTTATTGACACACACACACACACACAGCCCTCTATGACCTGCGCTGGCCTTGCACACGCAGAATGCACATGAACACGCACACACACAGATGTTCTACTATAGCCCACAATACCCTCAGTGTTACACACACAGCGAAACAGATACTTTCTGGGTAAAACTTCTTCTCAATGTTGTTCTTTGTCCCTTTTACAGAATAGGTGTGCTGATTTCTTACTGACAACAAACCGCATAAAATCACCTGATGAATGTGTAGCCAAATCCTCTGCATATTCCTCTGCACCATAGAGCTCCATTGTTGCCCAAGAAAACATTGAAAACTGAATAATGAACCACACTGTTGCACTGACATGGGTCAACACCACATGCACCTTGTGTGGTTCCAGACATTTGATTTGCCGTGATATGTTCAGTGACTCGTAGATCTGTTTTGCTGTTTCCGCCACTTAGAGGGACAATTCACCAATCAGAGCTCAGTCGATGGGATTAAGAGTGATGATGTAATTTTCCTACACTTTAAATTGACTTACAGAAACAGGGCTGGAACATAGGAAAGTATTGAGAGACGTACTTTTGTCTTCTCATGGGGTTTGTTTGTTGACCAGAAGAATAAATAGAATAATACCAGCCTTGTCCTTTAAATGTATTACATGCAGTACAAAAGAAAAAAAGCACACACAGATATAGATTGCCAAGGTCGCATTTCAGGCATTCAGAGTGTATCTTATACAAGCCCTCCTCTCTTTCTCTCTGCGCTCCACTGCTTTCCTCCTCCTCTGCATTCTTCTCTCCTCCATCCTCCATCCCCTCACCGCTGTCTTCCACACATGCTCACACACACACACACACACACACACACACGCACACACACGCACACACGCACACACACACACACACACACAAACATACACACACACACACACACACACACACACACACACAAGCACAGCCTCTCCAGAGATGTGTCCGTTGCTCTGACCTCTCTCTCTCTCCTGGGAGAGCTGGCTGTCTGCCCAGCTCTCTCTTTTTTTTCTCTCGGCCTCACACTTTCTCCTTTTGCTCTGTCTCTTTCTTCTTCTTCTCTCTGTATCTCTCTATCTATCGATCTATCTATTTTTCTAATCTCCTTTTGTCTCCCCCCTCTCTCTTATCCTCTCCTCTGTTGCATATCTCCTCTGCTCTTGCATCCTCTTATCTCTTCATCCTCCACTCAGTTCCTCACTTCTGCTCATCTTCCCTCTCTTCACTGTCTTTTTACCCCCCCTCCCTCTTTTCCACCTACACCCCATCTTCTGCTTTTCTCCTTCCCTCTTTTACTATTTCTTTTCTTTCAAGGCTTCCAGGGTGGAAGCTAGTGCGACTGCAGGGCTCTGTCTGGGGCTCGTTGCCCAGTTCATGCGGCACTGCGCCCACAGAGGGTGGACAAGGCTGAAGGAGAGCTGGAGGAAGAACAGAAGAACAGATTTCTGTTGAGTCACACTTTGCTGGCTAGAGTGTTACTGTGGCTACAACAGCAATAGTGTGTGTGTGTGTGTGTGTGTGTGTGTGTGTGTGTGTGTGTGTGTGTGTGTGTGTGTGTGTGAGAGAGAGAGAGAAAGAGAGGGTTCGGCTTTTGTTTTTTGTTCAGGAAACTATGTAGCAATAAGCACACTAAGGATCATTCCAGTTTATTATAACTCAGGTTTCATATTTGCTTTTAGCTTTGGCCATCGTTTTTCTTGGTTATAAGGGCTGTAACTAATGATTATTTCCATTATCAATTAATCTACAGACAATTTTTAACTGATTTATAGTTTGGCCTGCCATCAAATAGCAAAAATAGCCCATCATACTTTCCTAGAGCCCAGGATGACGTTTTCAGGTGTCATGTTTTGTCCAAAACCCAAAGATATTCAGTTAAATACAAGATCAGAGAAAACCACAAAGTGTTCCCATTTTAGAAGCTGGAACCTGTGATTTTTCTTTTGCCATTTTGCTTAGAAAATGCTCAAAATGCTGATTCATTTTCTTCCGATTGTTTGATCACTAATCATTTCAGTTCTCACTACTACTATGTCCAATAGGGGAAGAAATATTCGCACAGATGATCAGACAGCTGGCTACAGTTCTTCATTTAAACTACTTTATTAGGGTGAAACTGAAATCAAAATGTCTGCTAAAATTTGTCATTGCACCAGAAAACTAGGCACGCCCAACTACTGGAAGTATAGTAGGTAAAATTGGACGCAAGTCTCTGTTTGTTGAAAACTTGATCATCTCACTGCTGGACTTACTTTTAGGGATAATTTTGTTTCCACATCTCAGCATTTAGGTTTTATGATTGTTTCTCATAGATATGAAAAATAAACTAGAATTATCCTTTACTTATTATACCTGGTATGCTGAAAACCAATAACGGCATCTGTGTATGTCTGTGCGTGTGTATGGTGTGTAACTATGCTGAGAGTGATGCTGACAGCCGGCACACACACACACACAGACAGAGTGAGCATCAGCACACCTGTCCCCAGCTGCATGCAGAGAGCAACTATTCCCCTGCTGGTCACTAATGGTACAGGCCTGCTGGAGAGGAAGCAAATGGCCTGGACCCAACCATGCATGATGGGAGAGGGGAGGGTGGAGAGGGGTAGTGGTCAGATGGAGGGGGAGAGAGATGGGGGAAAGGAAAGTGAGATAAAGGAGGGGTGGATGAAAGATGGCCGTGCCTTCTGAAAATAATTTGGTGAGTGTAACCAAAACAAAAAGAAAGTCTGCACAGGAAAGGGGAAGACAGAGTGGGGGAGAATTCACGCCAGTGTTTAACATGTCGCCTTTAACTCTTGATTTATCTCCTCACTCTCTTTTCCTAACTTTCACTTTCCTTCAGTTTCCCTCTTTCTCTCTGTTTCTCTCACTTCTATCAATTTCAATCCCCCCGTCTCCCCCTCTAACCTCTCACCCCTGTCCTTCTCTGCTTTCCTCTCTCTCCTCTCCTCTCATGTGTCCAGTGTCAGTGGTGAGTTCCAGTGATGTAGCGCCCTCTGTCTGTGTCCACTGTTACTGCAGCGCCACATTTTAAAACTTCAGCCACTCTGAACTACAGAAAACACAACTTTAGAGAGCTAACATTTACTTACATTTATACAAACATGTATACATGTATACAAAAATGAAACCATTTTTCAATGCAATATATAGTAATTATTTTAACTTAAGATCCATTCATGTATGCCACTTTTTTTTTTAAATAATACGGCAACCTAAGATGAGTAAGCAAATATTTTTAAAGCCCCAAATCCAGCCCAGCCCCAAATACAATTTATGTCTTTGAATGAAACACACACATAGACGAACAAAAAGATAATCCCTGAATCCTGTGGTAGCTCTGATAAGAGCCGTAATGATTGTTTAGACAGAAGCGGCTTCATATCGGTGCATATTTTTAGAGTGACAGTGTGATGTCAATGAGGCCCAGGCTGTCACTGACACATGCATTCCAGTGCTGCATGTATACACAACGTCCTTGCAACCAATGCCAGCAAAGACGGATCCCTGTACATTTATTGAACGTAATGAATAACACAAATCTGATCTCAATTCAGGCGGCATGCGCATTTGACAGACGACGCAGCGGCACAGCAGTGGCAGACGCTGATGTGAAATATGCTACTGCACGTGTTAAAATATGCAGGATGAAATCCAGGAGATACAGCCCTGCAGAAGCATTTTTAACTCTTTTGCTTCCAAGGATTAGAAGAAGGAGCTCTGTTCTAAGCTCTTCAACCACAGTCTGATAGTAAATTCAGGGGGGAATGGATTGGAGGGCATTGTTGATTCACTGTTCAGATTTTCAATCCCTGACTAAGACCCAGATTTTGTTCTGTCCCTCATTAATCCAAACACAGAGATCCAGCAGCTTCATGGAAAGGATGCTCGGTTGTGCTGCCAAATGCTCTCTGTTTCTGAGACAAAAAGATCTATTTTTAAAGACAAGTGCAGAAAGAGTAGTAGACTATCTTCCTCAGGTAGAAGTACTGTTACTCTTCAATACAGTGATGCACACAGTTTTTAATACAAACTCAAATCTGTCCCACAACAGCAACATTCTTGCTATCCAGGAGAAAATATCAATATTGGCCAGGTGTGCAAACCCATGATTTTGTCCAATGCAAACATTTTTTATTTTTATTTTTCTTCCAGCACTACACGCCTGTGACACTGTTGGCACACAGAGAAAGCACAGCTTTCTAGCCATGTAATAAACTATGAACATTTTGGCATTAAAGTCAATTACTTCAGCATAAGAAATACCTACTAAGTGTTTAGGGACATTACATAGCCTGAAATATGGACCAAGTATTGTTTACTGCCTGAAATGTTGTAATTTTACACATATTACAATGGCAATGAAACGCCAAGATTTTCCAACTGGTGATGTTTGACTGTAACCATATACAGTGCATTTACTTCACTTTATTTTCATGATTTTATGGACAAGAGCTGCAGCTACCAGGATTTTAAAAGTGAATCTGAGGTGGGGGTTGAGTTCGTCAACAAGAGTACACTGTCATCTCTCCTTTTCCAAAAATAGTACAATATTTAATCAAAAACCATCAAAACTACTACTAACTAACCCAGTTAAATAAAGGCACTCTCTTCATCTAAGGACTGACTGTGCATTGGTTTCAGTGGACAGTATAAAGCCACATCATAAAACCACAAAGGAAGAGGACGGATACAGGTGAAATAGTCTCCTTGTTATCTAAAAAGCACATCTGGCAAAGAGTCAGTGTCCTCTTTTAACGCAATGCAGTGCTCTGGTCCTGTCAGACCGGTCTACAGGCAACCGCAGCTATAGTCAGTGCACTTCCCAATAAATCATTTTAGCCAATCAGTGATGAATGAGTTTTGATGTGTGTGTGTTTGTGTGTAAATCAATGTTGTCTGCTACCTCTGTGATTGTTTTTTGTTTTTTTTCCCAGACAACTGACTAATGTTTTGTCGATCCTTCTTCCGCACACACACACTGCAGTCGAGATGTGGGATAAACAGAAGACAGGATGGTCAGAGGACAGAAAACGAGGAAAAGAAAAGAGAGTGAAATGAGAGAATGGAAAAAAGAGAATGAGAATGAGGGATAAAGGAGAAGAGTGAGAGTGTCCAAGAGGAAAAAAAAAAACAAAGATAGGATTGGTGATAGAATGATTGAAAAAACATCTAAGAACAAGAGCCAGAGAGGACAGAAGAGTGGCTAGCTCGCAATCAGAAACAAGATAGTGGGAATAAATTTAATTTGATCCTCTCTCTTCCTCTTTCCTTTCGTGTGTGTGTGCTGACAGATTTGGTTTTGCTTCAGTTTGGAGATTGGCTACAGAAAAACCCACTCAGTAATTATCTAGAATGAGCACCTGGGCACTGGGAATCTCATTATGTTATCCACCTCCTCCAACACTCTCTCACACACACACACACACACACAGTGGAGGAAGAGATAGAAAAGACAAGGGAGAAATCAGACAAAAAAGGAAGATGGCTGAGGGAAGAAGAGAAACAAAAGATGAGAAGAAAAATAACAAGATTTCAGAAACACCTAGATGCAGAGAGAGGAGCCTTTCTACTTGCTTATGTGTTTGCTTAACACTAACTGTTGAAAGACTTTCGTGATCATAGGGAGACAAGCTATTATATGTATGTATGACTCAAATAAGTCAAAATCTAAGATTGTCTGTTGCTGTCTGTCTATCTGACTTTCTTTATTCTGTGCAGTTTCAAATTTTTCAAGTTCATTTTTGAAGTCATATTTCAAATGACTTCATTTATAAAAATCTGCACACAGTGTTGTAAAGCAGAAAAGCAGCAGCAGCATATAAACCACAAGGCCACAGATATGAAGTTGTATAAAACTCAGTATTTCAACTGAGTTTACTTATTTTGATTCACCTCTTCATATTTTTTCTTTGATCTGTTGTAGTAGCAGACAATGACCAGTAAGAGGCAGCGTTTCCTCTCATCTGAATGACTGAACGTTCCCTGTCACTCTTCTCTTACTGCCTTCACTCTTTCTTTCTCTCCATCTGGACTTCTACTTTCTTCTCCCCTCTCTTTCAACTGGGTCCCTCTCAATTCTCTACACACACACACACACACACACACACACACACACACACACACACACACACAGAGTTCACTATCACCTGTTTTTGCCAAACTGTGTTGCCTTTGCAAAGAACGTACTTACCCTGTTCAAATGTGTGAGTCAGCGGGTATACAGGTTTCAGTGTGTGTGTGTGTGTGTGTGTGTGTGTGTGTGTGTGTGTGTGTGTGTAGAGGACCACCCTGTTGATTTGAATAGCTTCACTCATTGCTGTGTTTTCACTGCTCGACAGTGACAGGGTGAAATGATTTACAATGGGTCAACACAGCGGGAAGGTGCAGGACACAGAGTCAATGCCCAGCCCTGTCATTCCATCTAAGGTCATGTGACAGGAAGTAATTAACTATAAGAACATGCCATACTAACACTTTGATGATGATTTGAAATTCAAATCAAACCACAGTTACTGCTACAAAAAACATTCGCTATCAAACTACTGATACATAACAAGGCAGTAATATTACTCTAGTCCTAAGCTTACTACAGCTACAGTTATAAGCATAACATATCAGACACACCCTGGCTAGCTCAGCCTAACTTAGGCTTGTGGGTTCAAACCCCACATTGGGCATACAACTTTTAGGATAATTAGGTCAGAAAGGTGGGAAAATATCAAGCATTAAAAAGTGCCCTTGAGTAACTATGACACTGAAGCCAAACTTGGCCTCTAATTTTATCCCTCTTTGTACATGGAGCGTACAATGTGTTAACAGATGTCCATGCACAGTTATTAGGGCTCTCACACACCAATCAGCTGTCACTGAGGCTCCATAGCTGACCTGTGGCCTGCCATAGCTCAATGGCCTGTTGCAGGTGTTTTTCTAGGAGCTTGGAAATCATATTGCGGGAGACCTAGAGCTAAATCGCAGGAGTGTGTGCAGCTCAAGTTGACTTCTGGTAAGAGGCTACTTCCAGGGCCTCCAATGAAAGTCTGTAACTGACCATTACCTGCGGTTTTGCAGTGAGTCCAGCAGTTTGTCTTGATGACTTAGATTGACAAAGATTAAAGAGAACACAAGATATTGGGCTTCTATGGATGTGGCTGCTGACATGACCCATGATGAATGACTAAACAGCCCGGCTAGCTCAGTCGGTAGAGCATGAGACTCTTAATCTCAGGGTCGTGGGTTCGAGCCCCACGTTGGGCGAGAGCATTTTAAGAGGCGAGGATAAGCAGAAGGTTGAGAAACAATGTCCTCAAGATACTCCACATGAGCATCTGCACCTGCATTTGACTGATGGATATAGCTGAGAATATGAATTCCACAAATCCTCAATCAGTCAGAGTTTACAACCTTTATCTCCAGTTTTGCAGTGAATCCAGCAGTTTGTATTGATGACATTGCTAGTAGGTTAATAGTTTTAGGGTGAGTACAACAGAAAGGTCAAGCATCAACAAGTAAACAATGTTGATCGTTGCAGATACCTCTTTAATGAAGCTCTAGGACTCCAGCAATTAAATTTCCACCCACCTAAAATAATAACAGCCAGTATGGGGCCATCATGAGATTAAGAGTTCCATGCTCTACCAACTGAGCGATCAGAGGTCAAGGTCAGATACTCCTGTAGAGCAGTTTAAGGTCTTTGATTTCCTCATATATAACTCATCCTAAAATTCATACGCCCAACGTGGGGCTCGAACCCACGACCCTGAGATTAAGAGTCTCATGCTCTACCGACTGAGCTAGCCGGGCTGTGCCTATGGGGTCATGTTCATCATTTTAACTTGTTGGTGAAAAGCCCCGTTGGTGTTTTTAGGAAGGAGTAAATGAGGATGGAAATGAATTTGCTGGATACCTTGAACTACAAGTATCTGCACCTGGAGTTGATAACCAATAAAAGAATACTTCTGAAAACATTTCTAATGGACCCTCACAGGCTGATCAACATGTATATGTCCTCAATAACGAACTGTATGTGCTATTTATATATATACAGAGCTACAGGTCAGCCATTGAGTCTCAGTGACAGCTGATTAGTGGTGTTAGAGCCCTTATAACTCTGCATGAAAAACTGAGTTTGTACAAAAAGGGATTATACTAGAAGTAAAGTTTGGCAGCAGTTGAATAGTTCCTCAAGGACACTTCAGTCCAGGATGGAGAAGATGCTGTTTTCAATGTATCTGTAAAAGTCAGCAACTTGAAAAGGTGCAGAAGAATGTGGCCATTCGCTGTGCTCAGCTGCACATTGGGTTCCCTTGCAGGAATAATAATATGTCAAAAGGCCTTCACGCACCAGTGTCTTTGGCACTTAATGTGAGTAATCTGACAGATTGGGAAATATCAATCATCTGTGAAAGCTGAGAACATTAATTGTGAAGATCCTCACATAACAATCAACCATCAACAAAGTGTAACCTGATTTTGACGTCCGACCTCTGAATCAACTTCAGCTACAAGCTCAAGAAGCCTGTCGGATTGGCTAAAAACAACACATTTGTGTTTATTTGCATATAGAGCAGCAAAGTGAGATCCAATCACAAATGGTCAGTCAAAACACATGTAGAGATCCACTTCAATGCCAGGTGTAATCTGATGTACTTAGAGTTGACCATTTACGATCAGATCAATGAAGACACATTTCGTTGACAGTTCTGAACAAAGCTAGCCTCATTTTCAGAATACACGCCCTAAAATTACAGCTCCCAACGTGGGGCTCAAACCCACGACCCTGAGACTAAGAGTCTCATGCTCTACCGACTGAGCTAGCCGGGCCTCAAACATTGATAAAGCCTCTTAACATCACGTTTGTGGGTTCGAACCCCACATTGAGCCCCAGACAGAGTTTTAGGGTGAGTAATCTGAAAGGAAATTGCCTCAAGGCATTACAGAGATATTGCCATCACAAGGCAAAAACTGCATTTTGCGAGGTCAACATGACCTTCACCTTTGACCTTTGACCACCAAAATCGAATCCATTCATCCTTGAGTCCTAGTGAATGTTTGTGCCAAATTTGAAGAAGTTCCGTCAAGGCGTTACTGAGATATCGTGTCCACAAGAATGGGATGGACAGACGTACTTATGTACGGATGTTGGGTTGCGCAGAGGCACAGACACAGAACAAACATCATTTGTGTATACAGTAACTACTATAACTTTATTTTGAATCACTGTATAATTTCATTTCATAGATGCCCGGCTAGCTCAGTCGGTAGAGCATGAGACTCTTAATCTCAGGGTCGTGGGTTCGAGCCCCACGTTGGGCGACATTGCCTTTTAGGAGCCAGGGATTAGGAAAAGAGAGAAATTCAGAGCAACAATACTCAGACTCCAAAATGACTACAGGTTAATGGGACTATTATAAAGAAATCCCCAATGGGTTTTACATATGTTGAAAGAGAAGCATTAATTGATATATAGAGTAATAATCCCTTTTAAAGTGTTAGATTTTTTTGAGTAACACAGCTTCAATTTGTGCAAATTATGTAATGTCCAATGTATTATGCTTATAGAGATCTATAAAGTAAAAATGAAGTAATGAGAGACAGAAAGATGCATGAGGGGTGATGCGGCTCAAAAAGAGAGAGACAAAGTTAAAGGTAGAGGAGAATAGACTTATTGTAGTGAGCATGTGCTAAATAAGATTCTTGTCCCCATCTGTTTTGTTCTGCAAACTCCTCTGCAGTCTATACTATGTATGTAGTCTAGTGTGTGTGTGTGTGTGTGTGTGTGTGTGTGTGTGTGTGTGTGTGTGCGTGTGGGACACCTTTCCAACCCAGTGCAGGTGTGCTGTTGATAGTTTTATCAGTGCCAGATCTGGGCTACTGAGAGGAGAAGGAAGGAGAGGAGAGGAAAGAGGAGAAAAGGATACATGAGAGGAAAAAAGAAAGAAAAGAGGGAGAAGGAAGGATGACAGAAGAGGAGATGTCAGCAGTAACAATTTTGCTGTTTATATCCTGGGCTGAAATCCCATGTAAGGTTCAGGCATGGACAAAATTCCTACGACAGATACACTGACATTTGATAATATTATATCTTAAGAATGTTTGAAACATTTGGAGGCAAATAACGAAAGCCAAACTCAAGTGATAGCAGTGCACTGTTAAAACTTTACATACCTACTCATTTATTGCTCCCAAAAAAACCTGAAACCAAAGTAGGCTTGAACCCACGACCCTAAGATTAAAAGTTATGAAGATTTTTGAAACACGGAGCCCGGCTAGCTCAGTCGGTAGAGCATGAGACTCTTAATCTCAGGGTCGTGGGTTCGAGCCCCACGTTGGGCGGTAGAAGTTTTAGGATGAGTAATCTGAGGAACCTGAAAGGTTAGGAGATAACAATTCATGCCATCAGTTAATTGATAACACCTTTCGCTGACACACTATGCAATTAAACAGCATCACAAACTGCAGCCTCCAAAATGATCAAATGTCAAATTACCACCTCTGAAAACAGTTTCAACAATGAGGCAAGGATTTAACACAGGGCTGTTGAATTCGACTTGCAGTTTTAGCTACTTTTACCTCGACTAACCTAGGATATAAATATTCATAGTTTAATTAAAGTTTGCATATTTGTAAAAATGCTTTTAAAATTATATTAAAATTGGAAAAGTGTTGTTATTATTGTTTTGCAATACTGGATTTGATGTAAATGAAGTCAGTGGTCAGAAAAGTGTTCAGCTACAGCAGCTCCTCTGGTCTCCTGCTGTGTGTCTTGTGGCTGTTTGGTCTGTGATGGTCCCCTCGTACCAGCCTGCCGGATTTATAAAACGGTTTCAGGCTCTATAAAGTCTCCAATAAACCACTTTTACTATTAGTGTAGGACACTGCTTGCACACAGCTGGTGACCGCCACCACTGACCATATACTACACACACAGACACACACAGGCTGACATGCTGACACACGTGCACAGACAAGCAGGGACAGTCACATACTTACTGGTCAGACACATTTTGAGGACTGCTGGAGTCAGGACCTCTGCCAAACTCTAACCCCATGTCACCCCACCCTGCCGCCCCAATGACATCACTGCATAGCCCTGAACCACCAGCCCAGAAAGACCTTAACACACACACATGCACACACGCACAGGCGTTGAGGATACAGAAAGCACAGACACCATAACGAATACCACAGGGTCACATTTTGAGTGCACACATACATGGAGAAATGCATACACACACAGCACTTGACCATAATGACTACCGCATGGCCACACTGCATTGTCAACATAAAGTACACACACACACACACACACACACACACACACACACACACACACACACATATAGCTTAAGTGCAGGCTGGTGCCTCTGAGTCAAGTCATCAACTTGTATTACAGTATATTTTGAAGTGGATAAAACTTTATAGTGAATGTTAAGAAGGACAGTATTTATCCATCTATTTTCTCTTAATATTTGATGTTAAGATGAAAAAAACACATATATATTTAGCATCAGAAACTTGCCTTGCCTCCATAAGTGTATCTAAAGTTGTTTCTGGTTTCTGGTGTCTGTTAATTGTCTTTTCATAAAAGTTTTTACAATATACAATATTTACTCTTACACCCTAAACAGGTAAAAATGTTTACAACAAATAAATAAATGCCATGAACACAAGACATACACAACCACCAACTTTTTTTTCCTGCAACCTGAAAATGGTCACAGCTAATTTTCTTTGATTTGCTGATTATTTTCTTGATTTATCAATGAATAGTTTGGTATACAAAATGTCAGAAAATTGTGAGCTAAAACACACACATGTAATACATCCAGCGTTAAAGCCCCCCCC
>NW_019525132.1:431961-460195 GCF_002814215.2 Seriola lalandi dorsalis | reverse complement strand
CCCCCCCCCCCCCTTCTCAGACACTTACATGCACACATACTTTTAAAACACACAGAAACTTTTAATTAGGAAATATTTCCTTACTTCCAAATTGATTGACTGAATGAATGAGACACACACACACATACTTCACAATACACTCATGAATGACCTTGAGGATCCATTGATGCTTGCAGACATCCCATCTTCTCAAATATCTAGTGTGGAGACACACACACATGCACACTTACTCCCATTCCCTAATTACCGAGTCCCGATGGACGAGACACTCAAGCGGCACTTCAGCGTTTTGTTAAAGAAAAGGTCTTTCTC
Organism: Seriola lalandi dorsalis; assembly: GCF_002814215.2. Classification (NCBI taxonomy): domain Eukaryota; kingdom Metazoa; phylum Chordata; class Actinopteri; order Carangiformes; family Carangidae; genus Seriola; species Seriola lalandi. Next base: position 459,883 of record NW_019525132.1, on the reverse strand, counting down.
ACAGTTCCAGGGCAGACAGACAGAGGCAAGGGAAAAAAAACAAATAAGGAGAAAATGTTCAGAATACAGATTCGATGTCCTAGACACATAAAGCTACTTCTTCATTAGAAACAAATCATTATTTTGAGGTATTTATTCATCTACAGCAACCTTTCAAACACTAAGTGAGGCTGCCATGAGCTGAAGGCATGCTTGAGTTTTTCCAGTGGGCTTCAAAGTGCATTACAAGCCCTAAAACCATTTAATCTTCCAGCTGAAGTAAAACTGTGAAAATGCTTTGAGTCACACAATTTTAACGCAACAAGAGTGAAATGAGAGTTGCATAAAGCAACAACAAAAACTGAATGTCAAATCCAAAATAATGCAGCAGTGACAGAGACTTAACGAAGGAACCGAAGAGTGAACAAGAGGCAGGAAAGAGAGAGAAAAGTTATAAAGGCACAGAGAGAAAAATCGAGACATGAATGAAACAGTGAGAGGGAGGGAAGAGAAAGAGCAGAAGTTGATTTGGTAGACAGGGAGGGAGGAGGAAGAGAGATTATCTCTCTCTAATGGCTAACCTGTTGACAGCAACACTTTTCACCACCTCTATCTACACATCTAACATTACTATCTACCCTCTCTCACTCTCACACACACACACACACACACACACACACACACACACACACACACTTCCTCTCCTCCTCTTGCAGGGTTTATCAGCGTGGCTGTCAGTCTGGTCCACAGCTCATGTGGGTTTTAGACTTTAAAACCTTGAAAAGTGCAAACGCGAACCGGAGACGTCACCGCCAGAGACGACCTCTGCAGCCGTCACAGCTCATGTTGGAAATGAATCTGATCTGCTTTCACATATGCTGACGGACAGAGAAACTCACTTTGCTCTGCTATGTCTGTCCTTGACGAAAAATAAATAAAAATGTTTTGATAATTTAAAAAACATGAAGCATTCATCTTCTGTTGATTAAATGTTTCTCTATAATAAATACCAATGAATAAAATGTATTTTCTTGCATTTTCCACTTGCTCCTTAAAACATACAAACATGTGTTACTATCTTTTCCTGTTAAAAATATAGCTTAACTGTGAATTTTCCTTGTGTTTTTGACTCTCTGGAGAAATTTCAATCAGTGATACTGTTTGATTGAAGAGTGCTTTGGAGTTCTTGTGATGACCGAAAAGATTTTTAAGATCTTGCTGTAATTGGACTAAACATCTCTAGATCCAGGAAAGTTCTGTGAACTCAAACAAAAAGTTTCACTCAGCCACAATTTTTTTTCTGCATAAGTGGTTAATGGGATCTTAAGAGTGTTTGTGTGTGGGGCCAAAGGTCACAATAAACTCTAAGCATTTCATAAGTAACTGATCTGTGAATGTCCCATTACTAAACAGAAAAACACACACACACACACACACACACACACACACACACACACAAACACACACACAAGCAAACTCCTACATGAAATCAGCAACCCATAATCACATACATACAGTATATACATGCATACTATTTTATGATTACAGTCACAGGTGTTAATACAAATACATTTTCATGACAGCATGTAGAGAATATTCAGCAACATCTGGTCGATTTTAAATCCTTTAACGTTGTGGACAAAACTAAATACTTTAAGACACACTGCTAAGGCTGAGTTTCTGTTTTAAATTAGCATTTTAAGTTATTACATCTTGAATGTGTTGTCCTGTCTGCACAAACCTTCACCACATGTCCTCTGCTCTATAGTTTAGACTTCCACGCATTTTCCATGCAGGACATCTATTCCTATACTGTTTGATCACACAGCTGACCTCTGACCCACAGTGAACACAGTATATTCACTAGTCACATGTAATAAAATATGTACAGCACCTACCCTGACCTTTTTAGTCAAAATGTGGAGCTCTTCCTCAACTGTCACCAACACAATATTTGGGTTTATGATACCTGTCAAACATAAAGTGGCCTGGGTCCAGATACCTTCCAGAGTCACAGTCAGACTTGTGTCAGAGTGAGATGCCACACAGCCTCTGGCCCAGAAGAAGGCAGAGAAACTTGTCTAAACTGAGAGAAACATTTGTGCAACATTTCGACCAAAATAGTCCCAGTCTCCACCGCAAAGCGAGAGGGCTGCCTTCATTTAGGCCGATGGGGTTGGCAGATCTCTCTCACACACACACACACACACACACACACACACACACACACACACACACACACACACACACACACACTGCATTTCACCACTGTCATTTACAAAGTCAAAGCCAAAAGTCATGAAATAAGCCCATTCTGTAAGTAGACTGTGACAACGGAAACATTGTGTGGACGACTACAAGTTCAAATGGAGCAAAGTTTGAACCAACTTCTTCACACTGCCTTCAGATGAGCACATCCAGCTCATAGCGTCCAAAACTAGTTTTATCCAAACTATCACAACAGTGTTCGAGTTCAAAGGCAAGCTGACTACACTCTCTCTCTCTCTCTCTCTCTCTCTCTCTCTCTCTCTCACACACACACTCTCACACACATCAAATAAATCTGAATAACTTACATTTCTGTAGCATTTGACAGTGTAGAGTGTGTTCAGGATGTAATGAACTGTATATACTTTGTGGTATTCCTCTGACTTTCTTTTCTAAAATTCATTATAAAATGATTGTATTTATTTTTACCTTGTCTGATGAGCTCGAGCCCAGTTGTTGAAAACTTTCTCCTCAGACCACCCGAAGCGCTCCAATCCGAAAAGTGTGGCTCTCAGTCCGGCTGGGAAACTAGAAACAGGTCGGTGTTTTTTATTGAAGGGGGTAACCCTCCAGACAGATCCCACAGCAGCTCACTAGATGACACATACAAATTCTTCCAAGGTTCACTTTGTTCTTGAAACAGGACGGCCTAATTTTCACTGTTCAATCACCTTCGCAGAAAAAATACCACAGCCAAGTCCTGGTCTGAGCCACAGAAAGTCGGTTTGTGGGACCGTGCAGATGTTTAAAGCAGCCCCCGGCGGTCCGTGGACCTGTCACTGTCCACAAAGTCCCAACTTGTCAGGTAGAAACGTAAAAACGTAGAAACAAAGTAAGGAAGTCTGTAGCACGCGCTCCTCGCTGTGTACGGCTGTGCGCGCGGTGTCCTCAGCAACAGGTGTCAGAAATAAAGTGAGATTTCTCTCCGGTCCATCACAAGTTTCCAAACGCTGTCCAACTAATTACACACGCAGGGAAAAAGAGGAGGAGGAGGAGGGGAGGGACTGAGGGCGGGAGGCGGCTGCTTTCCAAAAGCTCTCCAAGATTTCCGCGTCGAGAAACACGAGCGAGAAGTTTGAAACAGAGAAAGAGAGAAGGAAAGCGGAGAGAAACAAAAGAGCCCACAAGTTGTGTGTCGCCGCCCGAGACTAGTCTCTGATGTGCAAACCTCCCTCCTGCCCACCGGTGGAGAGAGAGAGGGAGAGAGAGATACTGAGAGAGGGGGGTTACGAGGAAAAGAATGAAATAAATGTGTTTCTCTATCATTACCGGACAACAGCGATGAATCGAGGATTAAACAATGTGTCAGGAGTGGGATTTGAACCCACGCCTCCAATCGGAGACCAGAAGTCCCTTTGCTCAGGAAGGAGTTAACCTTGAGTCTGGCGCCTTAGACCGCTCGGCCATCCTGACAACTCTGTGCGAGCAACTTGTCAAAGTCACTACCACATGAAGGTTTACCACCTGAATTGCTTCATGCACTTACACTCAAACCGTGTCACAAAGAGACAGGAAGCTCCTTTCACTCCTGGTGCAGTCTGTCCATTAATAACAGAGTTCATCTGTGCAGCTCAGTTACTGTAGTTATATGTTGAGCCAGTTAAAGTCTTTTGCATCATGTGTTTTCATCGATTTGCTGAATCTGTGTTGAAAAGAAAACTAATTTTACACAAAGACCTGCAGGTAATAAAAAGCTGTCAGGAGTGGGATTTGAACCCACGCCTCCATCTGGAGACCAGAAGTCCCTTTGAGCAGGAAGGAGTCATCCTTGAGTCTGGCGCCTTAGACCACTCGGCCATCCTGACGTCACTGTACTTGATCCTTGTCAAAGTCAGTCAGAAAATGAAGGTACACCATCTGCAATGCTTCGTATTTGCCACAAAACTCACACAAAAAGATGATAAGCTCCTTGTATTCCTGCCACAGCCTGTTCATTATTGTGTGTTCATTAACAAATTGTTCCAGAGTCTGTGTTGAAAAGAAAACTCTCTTTACACAAATCCTGAAGATAAAATCACTGTCAGGAGTGGGATTTGAACCCACGCCTCCATTCGGAGACCAGAAATCCCTTTGCTGTGGAAGGAGTCAACCTTGAGTCTGGCGCCTTAGACCGCTCGGCCATCCTGACGACTGTGTGATAGCTCCTCATCAAAGTCCATCACAAAATAAAGCTTAACCCACTAAAATGCTTCACATTGGCTCCAAAACTCACACAAAGAGATGTGAGCTTCTTATCTTGTCTTCTGGAGTTGTGTGTTCATTAAGAAGTAGTTAACAGAGTTCAGCAGTTTGCTGTCGCTGACTTTTCACAAAGACCTGCAGGTAAAAACCCTGTCAGGAGTGGGATTCGAACCTACGCCTCCATTCAGAGACCAGAAATCCCTTTGCTGTGGAAGGAGTCATCCTTGAGTCTGGCGCCTTAGACCACTCGGCCACCCTGACAACCATTAATGAACTTCTAGTCAAAGTCACACATAAAATAAAGCTTTACCAACTGAACTATTTCATATCAGCTTCTCACAAAGAGATGGGAAGCTCCTTTTATTCTGGTATCGTCTGTTCATTAACAATTGGTTAGGAGAGTCCACCTGTGAAGCACAGTGCAGTTTGTTGTTCAGCCTATTAAAGCATTTCCATGTACTTCATGTCTTTGCTGAGTCTTTGTTGAAAAGAAAACTCCTTTTTACACAAAAGCCAGCAGGTAAGAAGTTTGTCAGGAGTGGGATTTGAACCCACGCCTCCAGTCGGAGACCAGAAGTCCCTTTGGTTAGGAAGGAGTCACCCTTGAGTCTGGCGCCTTAGACCGCTCGGCCATCCTGACAAGTAATGAGCTGAAGTCAACACAGTGAGTCGAGCAGTATGGGAGAATTTTCTGCGAACACATTAAAAGTCAGAGAAACGGGCAGGAAAAGTAGGAGGAGAAAAAGAAGAGGAAAATGTCATCAGTGTTGGTGGATGTTTGGACTGTCAGTGGCTAACAGCTTATTTTAGGGGCTCTACTCCTCTCACATTGTTTTTATTTCCTCTCAAAAGTTTTTCCTACTGCTCCCTGCCTCCCGTCAGTTCCATCTTGCTACTTTTCACCCTCTGCCCCTCCCGCCTTCTTTCTTCCAGTAATTTATTTACTTTACAAACCATTTAATAGGGAAATAATGCCAACTCTGTAGGCAAAAAGAAAACCAACAAGAAACAAGTTCATGCCTTCAAACCACAAGTGAGATCATTAATTATTTACCTTGAAAACATGGAGTATACCCTGAATGTGTTTGAAGCTGAGCTGCTGTTTGTTTTGGTCTCAGACCTCCCTCTCCTCCTCTCTCTGTTTTTTCTCTCCCTCCATCACCCTCTCCTTCTTTTTCTTTTCACTCACGTGTTATGTGATGTGTGATGATTGAAACCACATCGTCCCAAAGCCAATGCAAGCCCATCCCACTCCCTCTGCAGTCACTCAATTTTTATTTCTCATCCTGGCTCCCAGTGCTCCACTTTATCACTATATATATATATATATATATATACAGTATGTATGGAAAGACAAGCTGCACTGTATGTAGATAAACATTTAACTGCACACGTGCTCACAAAAACATTTTATCTCAAGGACATCTGTGTTTTTTGTGTTGTGAACCGGTATCAGTGGGATCTTATCAACACTCAGTCTGTGCAGAGAAAGGTGTGGTGTGTGTGTTTGTGTGTTTAAATTGCTTGTTTTTTTTTCTAACCAGCAGTCCAAAACCCCAAAATATTTCATTTACAATGATATAAAACCAGGAGAAATCAACAAATCTTCTAATTTGAGAAGCTGGAACCAGCTGATGTTTGGTATTTTCGCTTGATATGTGAGCAAAGTGACGCACGCTAACCAGCTAGCCCCAGCCTGTTTCATCACTTTCTGATAGCGACTCACTGTAACCTCCAATCTGCCCTGAAGACGTACCGCTGCTCAGTTTATAACCTTTGGTCTTGTAAACACAACGACGACTGAAGATCTTCAGTCACCACCACCTGCTCTCGGCAAGAAACTACATTTGGTGTCAGAGAAAACTTACAAATAGTCCCTTTAACACTGGATTTTACACCTGCAAGTGGGTCCAGCTTTGATTGAATCCTTCATTCAACTTGCTTAAATGTTGCAGATGAAGTGAGTCATTAATTGTTCTAGTTTCTCCTTTATTTTCCCAATGAGCAATTTCACACTGTTAAGCTCTCTCTGTAAGTCCTCCAACTGTCTAGAGCTTAATGAGAAGGTGACTGTTTAGAGGACATGTATGACACTCTGTCTTGTGGGAATATATTATCCATATGGACTTGTCTGACACATGGTTTTGCTGTTTAAATATGTAATTTTATGCATTCGTCTTGCTCTGAAACAGTGTGACAAACAGATAAAAGAAATTCTGACTCTGAGACTCGGCAGAGACATGAAGGTGAACTGATGCCTGCTGCTCACTGGGTTGTCTCTCCACTCGCTCTTATCTCTCTCTCCCTCGCTCTCTCTCTTCGGCCATCACATAAATCAGGGAATCATACATGCGTTTCTCTTCCTCCTCCTCTATACTGCTCTGTCCATCCCTTCTGTCTCCCTCCACTGGCTTTTATTAGGACAGTAGATGGAGAAAGCAGAGCCGGTCCTCCGCACACTCCCAGGTGCTCAGACACGTGCAAAGCGTTGCCATATGTGAAGGTAAACACCAGCGCATATGCTACATGTATGGACTGTCAGCAGTTGGCTCTCGGAGTGTTTGATACGATTTAGTGTGTGAAAAACAAAATGACCCCGATGACCTGAGGATGTTTTGATCCCAGCTTGGAAATTTCTTCACAGAGGAGGACGACAGTCTGGTGAAGGTCAACGTGCAAGGTCAGTGGAGGTGGGTGGGTCTGTTAACCCAGGTTTTCTGGTTGAATGAGTCTAACAACTAATTTCTCCAAGATGCTGATATATGCAAAATGCAAAAATTAAGCAAGCATGTATGTGTGTGTGTATGTTTCAGGCACTTTCTCTTTCCTTTGTCCCTCACACACACACATAAATGTTCACCCTGCTTCTGCCCTAAAATGTTTCCTTTATGCTTTGGTGGTGCATCTGAAACCAGTTGAAGTTATTAATCTGGTTTCTAGTTTGAACTATTGGCCACAGAAACTGGATACTCAGTGACACTTTCCATGAAAAATTAGAAAAGAAAAGAAGCACATGACGGGGCAGGAAATAACATTAAGCACTAAGATTCAGATTTTCAGTAAAAATGTGAGTTTTTTGTTGCTTTGCTGTTGGAAACTCTATTTATTAATCCATAGTAACAGTGTTGCTGGAGTGTGTGATTAGACCACCAACAGGGTGATGCCCTTCAAAAGGATACTGGTGCAGATATGGACGACTGGGGTATGGAATAATGTCATTATAGTGGGCGGATAGGAAAATAAACCGCTGGTGACAAGATAAGAGACAGAGTTCAGTTTGCATGTGGAAGGAGAAGATAGAGAGAGTGAAGGAGGTAAGAGGAAAGGGAGGGAAGGAGAGGTCAGAAGAAGTGAGGACAGGAAACAAATGGAAAGATGTTCCAAAGACAAAACAGATCAGTCCTGGCTTCTCACATTTTTAACAAACACTCACCAGTGTGTGGAGGTGTTTGTGAGTGAAGATAAACTGTACAGTTTCCCAGAAGATTAAAGGAATGAAAATATTGTTTCTGTTTCACAAAATGATTTTTATTTTTGTGTCTTTCCTTAATTTCTTTATTAGATACTTTCACCTCTTCCAGCCTCAAAAATTCCCTCAAATCAAATCATCCTTTGGTTAAACTGCTCATATCTCATGTCCACACTGAGGCTGTACAACACATGGGAAAATGAGCTGATAGACACAAAGACAATCCCTCCACAATAAAATAAAGATAAATCCATCTTTTATTCCATTCTCTCATTCCGGTTTTCAATCCACAACAAAGTGCCGGTGAGTCCCAGTCATCACCACTCCCAAAGACAAAACATTATCAGTATAAAACACACAACAAAACACTGGATTTACAGCACGAGCTCATATCTGGCAGAGTTTCATTCCAAAATAAAATAGCCTCCGTTTGTCAAATGTTACGCAACCTCGTGCATGATTATTAAAGCTTTGAGCAAATTCAAACCAGTAACATTTGCGGCAACTGCACCACAGATTTCTCCTCCCAAAACAGTTTTGAAATGGAACTCCTCACTTACACCCATGTTGCTCTGAGCTGTTTGAAGACACTGCTTAGGTGCCTGCTCTGAAAGCCTTAAGTTCAGAGTTGGGTGTAAAATCAGATTTGAGATTGGAGTGTAAATCCCTGTCTCTGGGTTCTGGGTCCACCAGGTATTTCTTTTTTAGGGAGCAGCGCTCAACATGTCTTCAGCACTCAATACAATATGAGACGATAAAACCTCTGTTAGAGGAGCTTTTGCTTGAATTTGAAACAATAAGAACCTCTAGTGCTCGTTGCTGCAAGCGTTTAAATCATGCTAAGGCTGTCAGCGCTGTGGGAAACATGCATTAGTGTCATTTCCACTGTAAACAACAAGAACAAGAAACTGCTTCTGATGAAAAAGGTTCCCGGTGGACACAGAACCTCCAGTAGGTGCAATGTACGTTCCCAATAACAGTCTCCTGTGTGTGGAACAAATCTGTGGTTTCTTGCAAATCACAAAAAGAAAAAAGATTTTGACACATTATGTAACATACCAACCAATAGATGACAATATTTTCAATTAAACAAGATAAATGTTTTTTTTAAATATATATATAAATATATATATATATATATATATATATATATATATATATATATACACATATATATATACATATATATATACATATATATATATATTACCAAAAGCAAAAAATATATAACAATTACTTTATATTTCCTCCCTCCCTCCCAAGAAAGAAAGACAAGAAAGAAAAGAAAAGATGCTTCAATAAGGGGAAATGAGTAAGTTCAGATTCTCCTTGTGTTAACTCTAAAGGGATTGTCACAAAAGGTCGAGTGAGGGATTATCTGAACTCAACGTAATTTCAGCATGGACACCATAACTGAACACAACATGTTGTTTTCTTAGGTTAAAAAGAAACACAAACCATCTACACTGGTGTGTTTTAATAAAGGGAGTATTGCGAGATTTATTGTAGTTAGTTTGTGCCTTTCATCTGTGATGGAAAACAATAGATGAAAAGCGTCATGTTCCCCTGATGAAAGCTGTGTTTCTGTTAATTAAACTTCTCTCTTTACAATTTACACAACTACCTAGAGATTACTGCTGAAAGAAACTGCAAGCTGGTACATTTCATCAGATACCTGACAAAAAACTAAAACCAAATAAGAAATGATAAGAAAAGATAGCAGCAAATGATGTAAAGAACCAAAGGCAGCTGAAATAAAACACTTTTGTATCTGAACCAATCAAATAACAATGTGGCAACAGCGTGTAAATCTGGCATCAGAGACAACATGGCAAACTCAGCTCACTTTCAACCTTTTTATACAGTTTGAATTTTTAAATTCATGAAATCACGATTGCGAGTCCAACTGCTGACTGCCTGGAAGGACACAAGATGGCCACTGCGAAGAGTCACAGATGGCAAGTGAAGTGAAGTGAAGTGAAGGCTCCTTCTGTTTTGGACCAGTTAGGAAAGTACATGTTTAACGTCTCAAAAACATCAACTATTTCCAATGAACTAGCATGCCAACAACGCACTCTGAACTGAAAAATGAACAATGATTCCCTCAGCTGGCACTGCTAATTCAAAACTCTGGTGACTGAGGACTCAGTGGAAGAATATTTTTCAGTAATAATGTGATATTTTTTTTTTAGATCCCCCTTTCCATCTGTGAAAATGAGATGAGTGAAGAGCTGTGGAAGCGAAAGTCTTCATCTTCATTTCCAACACTGTGGCTTTTACTTGTGTGTCAGGAGGATTAAGGGGGCTTGTTGGAGACTTCCTGTGTGTGTGACTGAGTATTAAACGTTTGCTGCATGTTTGCGTGCTTCTTGTTTGACTGTGTGCTAATGAATGTGTTCATGTGAGCTTATTTATGAGTGTGTATCTGCTTGTGTGCGAGTGTCAGCAGCTGTCCTCCAGGGCGTTGACGACTTGTTCCAAGATGTCGGGGCATCGGTCAGCGATCTGCTGCAGGACCTGATTGGCGTACTCCTGGAGCTCCGCGCCCTCCCTCTCACACAGCTCTAACTCCGCCTCCAACTGCGAGAAAGATAGAGACAAAAAGGGAAGAGACATTTTGTAAGTCAACATCTTGCGATAAAGCCATTTAGAGAAATAGTAAAATGGCGAATTTTTCTCCTCGCAGCCCCATGGATGATCAAGGAGCATGTTTAAGGTGACACACGCACGCACATGCACACACACACACACACACGCTCACTCACACATATCAGACTGTAATCTGAAAACACCACAATGTCGTTCTTTCTGCCCATACAGAGTGGAACATTTCTGTGAGAGAGCGCTGATGTTGTTTTCTTTGGCTGCGGCCGAGCTGAGACGTCAAACCTAACTGACTTAATGACCAATACATCTGTATCAATAAGAGTGCCGCTCGAACAGTCATGTAACACAAGCCCACATTTATGTTGGTGTGTGTACATGCTGTATGTGTGCGAGGCCTGAGTCAGATATTGGCAAAAATATTTCCTCGTTAAGTTTTAACCTCTTCCCTCCGCTCTCATCTCATAGCCAGCAAACGTCTGTGGCATTTTATAATACCGTGGCTTTGTTCAAGTGTAAAACTGCTGCAAGTAATATTACTGTTAATGACTAATGAAATCTCCACAGTAAATCACACAAATATATTGTTTCTTATCTATACATCATGTTCTAACATGTTGGGGAGTATGTAAATGTTTCTTTTTACAACAGGCTTATTATATTCTAAGTGTTCGTACATTGCTTTAGCAGTAGCAGTATATGTTGAGAACATGTTTGTGTCCATAAAGCACTTTGAATTTAAACTGGGATTTAGCGTTTGTAATAGAAGGTTTGCACTAAAAACTGTGCATGTGGAGTTTTAAACATGTGGGTGTTTATCAGGCAGGTAGGATCTAATAAAATACATTAACAACTTGCATTATGGGAATTGTAGTATCCTGGGTTTTACAAGCTTAAAAGTCAGAACATCTCAACCTCATGCATCAGTTTCTGCCATCCTCATTTTATTCTGTCTCTCACAAGTCACTGAGTTCCCTTTAAATATTTAATAATCATTTGTGTTTAGTACAACTCTAATAATTAACAACCACACCATGTTTGAAAGATGAATGTTTAAAGAGTAAGCGAAAGAAGAGTTGTTGGCAGAGAGGGAGGAGAAAATAGAGATGATGAAGTCGAGGAAATGAATGGAAAAGAGGGAAGGGAGAGAATAATGGAGAGAATGAGTGAGTGAATGAGGAGGTGAAGGAGAGTATGAAGCCATGTGAGGGAAGCAATGAGGCTCGACCACTCCACTCTTCCCTGTGTGTGTGTGTGTGTGTGTGTGTGTGTGTGTGTGTGTGTGTGTGCATGGTCTGGCACAATTTGGCCCATTCTGAAAGCTCAATTAGCATCAGACAGCAGGGAAGCACCCCCTCACTACACACACACGCACACGCACACGCACACACACACACACACACACACACACACACACACACACACACACACACATACACACACACACTACCAGACTACCACTCACTGTTTCCTGGTGGTTTAAGTAGGAAACATACACTTTGCTATGTACAACCAAACCTGCACAAAACATTTCTTGAGAGTTAGGAAACAATATATTTTTATTTAGCATTTCCATTCATGAAAGAAAAATGCAATGACATTATCAAGACTTTGAGATTTCACCAACATTTACAATGAGAACAAGACAGATGGGAGAAATAAGATTTAGAGCAGAGCGATGTGTTCTGAGCACGTAGTCCAGCTTTTATCAGTGTCATCTCTTGGAGCTTTATCTGCTCCTCTCTACACTTTGATTTTTATCATTCCACTGTATTCCTCATCCACAATGTCCAAACACATTCAGGCCAATATCCACACAGACCTGTGTGTGTGTGTGTGTGTATGTGTGTGTCTGTGTGTGAAAGGCCTCTTTTACCGTGAAGCATATCAACATATTTCCGACATGTGAGTTTATGTGTGTTTGCAGGTAATTCATCTTAATGGCTCTGCATTTTAGTTGCAATCCCACAGAAAAACACAGCAGTAAAGATAAGGTTGTAACACAACTGAGAGGAGATAAATGGTTTAGTATGTGTCTGCTGTCTTCTGCTCTCTGACTCACACAGCCTTGACCCGACACTTGAAAAGGTGTTAAAAAAAGAAAATCAAGATTAAACGGGTCAAACACAGCGGTAAAACTGCCATATGCCTGAAACAACATCATATATACTGACTGTACAGAATGTGAGCGATACAGTCATGATATCGAGATCCAGCACTCCATAATACATAATACATCATTTAGCTGTTCCACAGTTTAAAAATGATGATCAGGGAAACAATAATGGCTTTTATCTGAATTCACCTCAATCAACATTCTTCATGAAAATCAGTCAATAATCCCCTTTGGATTTCTTTTCCTAAAGTGTTATGAGTAACTGCTTCTGGGACAAACAACTTGAGCAGTAAAACTATCCATTGTTTCACAACAAAGCAAAGATTGAGAAAATTCAGGAAAGTTTCTGACACGTAGGCTGAGAACCACTGATCTAAACCACTTATTTGGTCGTGGGTTTACCTGAAAACTAAATGTGAGGACATTCATGGTGCAGTCAGTGGCTGGACAGAGGACATACCACATTCTCAAATTACGACCATTAACATAGGAAGTAACATGTTCTCATAACTGATATGAAAGAAACTAGAAAAACAAGACCCAGTTTTCCTGTGAAAGTAATCATCAAGGCCAGGAATACAGACATCAATGTCAGAGCCATCAGGCCTGAAAAAACCTCCTGAGTCCAGCTTTTTGTGGCTTTCTAGGCCTCTGAAATGGAGAAGGTCACGCCACAGCCCAGTGAAAATGGAAAGACAAGTGTACATCAGTGCGATAGAGGAGCGCACAGATGAAAAGATAGACTCTCCACAAGCCCAATCTACCACGAAGGATCCAGAATACTGGAAAAAAACAGAGTTGCTCAATATCTGAATCGTCAACTACGAAAGAAGATCCACAACCACAAAGAGAGGAACAACAGTAAGAGGAAATAGAAGTAAAATCAAGGAATGACTTAATGAGCTAAGAGAAGTAATCACTGAGTATATATAATCAATATATAACCATGGAAATGTATGATTAAGTTGAGTAATGACTATGTTGATTGTTTTATATATTTTGTATTTGACTGTTTCAAGCGTTTTAATCAATCATCAAAATACATATGTACGGGATAAAGAGATTAATAAAGAATAATAATACAAATGTTGTTTAATAAAATGTTAATCACATTTAATCCAGTGTAACCGTGGGAAACAGGGAAGTGAAAAAACTGTGGAAAGTACCAGAGAGGCCAAGTGGAGACAAATGTACCTGAATGAAAATAGAGTGTTTTGATGAACAATAATTGGCTCATGATGGAAGATCCGGAACATGACTTCACCGAAGCTGCCGAATTTGCTATGTTTGTGTTACGTAGCCACTTGTACGTGCGTCAGAGCCTGATCATGCCATTTCCGGCTCCACCTGGTGAGTGATGATTTACTTTAAGATGTTCAAATAGGGAGATATTCAGCTGAGACTCTCGACTAGGCCGGAGAGCCTCAGCGATGGGTCTGCAGCAACAGTTATCAGTCCTTGTTGACTTTTTTCTACTTATGCAGCAGTTGATGCAAATGATTTTTGGACTTTTGCTGCCTTCAGCCTTATCAATCAGAATCCAAGCAGGTTGTGAAAAGAACAATCAGCATAGATTTGACAGGGATAGATTTACTTGATTATTTGATAATTGTTGTGTTTTTCATATATAATCTTTGAATCAAATTTTACTGTTTTCTGCTGTTAGTTTTACTAGTATAAGTTGCATTTAAAGTAAAGTTTTCATATATGTATTGTGTCTAGCCTAAGAGTTTCTTTAAAGTGCCAGTTGTCACGGGTTAAAGGTAAGTAGGACCCATATGCAGCCAACATTGCCAGTAGCCTTTTCTCAGTCATGTAAAAGTGCAGATTGTGTGTGACAGTCAGTTTCATAGACCAAGGCTCTGCTCAGTTAGTCTAGACTCTGACATGAACATGTCCCCAGCAGCATAAGTATTCTTGCAGCTTAAAATAATATCCAACAACTATAGCAACTGTTACAATTTAGAAAGGAGCTGTCATTAACCGTGGTATACTTAGGACAGGCCAGTAAAGGTGCTAATGGAAAGGTAACGGGTCACTGGACAGTTAGCGGCTCTGCAAATCTCCTCTCCCTCAGCCTTTATTATATCCGATCAGAATCCTGTTTTGACGAGCAGGCCGGTCTGTACCACTTTAATGTGAGGGCTGAGCAGGTCTCCTGTCCTGGAGAGCCTGGCTAACACTCCGCAGACAGAGAAAAACATCCCCACGTTGCTAAGCAATAAACTTATTCTCTTGCTGCATTCAATCCAAAGCTCATTTATGGGCTGAAGAAATTAAATATAAACAAGGCTTCATGATACAGTTTCCAGTTATGAGGTATAAGTTTAGATGTTGTGGTTATAAGCTCCCATGGATCACGTCTCATGCGATCACAGTGTGTGGTCAGAGAGAAATGTAGATGAAATAATGCAAGTAGGCAGAGAGGTAGTGTTGCCAGATTCATGACTCCCTGTTAGTGTGTGTGTGTTTGTATGAGATGCATGAGTGTAGGTGTTAGTGAATGTATGTGTGTGTGTGTGTGTGTGTGTGTGTGTGTGTGTGTGTGTGTGTGTGTGTGTGTGATACAGTGGTTTGGGTGTTTGACATTACAGGTGTGTGTGAGTGCACAGCGCGAGGCTTAAGTGTATGTTGCAAGCTCAAGTTCTAATTTAGTGAGTGACGGAGAGGATTGTGGGAAGCAGGGAGACAGAGGTAAGGGGTAAGATGTGTGTGTATGTAGTGTGTGTGTGACAAAGAGAGAGAGAGAACAGAGAGAGAGAGAGAGAGAGAGATAGAGCGATAGAGAGAGAGAGAAAGAGAAGGTTTGTTGAAGATGATTTTTACTGCAGCCATTAAAGCTCCATTATCATGATGGATCATTATCTGCCTTATCGTGGGCCTGGAGACACACACACACACACACACACACACACACACACACACACACACACACACACACACACACACACACACACATCTCACTGCACAAACATGTACATGCACGCACAGGCTATCAGCTCAAGAATAAGGATGAACGCACGATGTGTGTGTTGTGTGTGTGTATGTTGTGTGTGTGTGTGTGTGTGTGTGTGTGTGTGTGTGTGTGTGTGTGTGTGTGTGTATACTCTGACCCCTTGACACAGATTGCAGGGCTTGAACCTCTTTGCAGAGGAATGCTAATGTTTTCTAAAGAAACCATAACTCAGCAGAGAGAGATAGAGACGGAGAGATTAACCGAGAGAGAGAGAGAGAGTGAGCAATGGGTGGAGGTAGAGGTGGAGAAAGAGGGAGAGAAAATATATTATTTAACTGGAGTGCATTAGCCCATCCATGAGCAGGTCAACTGCCTGCTGCAGACACACATCTTACAAAGTTACTTGACTACACGCAGCTTTTTCAGTTACAGATGATGCTGAGGCCAGAGGTGTGTTTTTATCAGTAAACTGTCTCCGTCCACTTCACCGCTCTGAATTTTAAACAGTTACCTTCATCCTGCTTTGACTGGTTTAAGACTGGTTTATGAATCATTAGGTCCAGCGCTACGTCTCCATAGATCTGGGCTGCTTACACTGAGGCCCACTGACCTACTTCCACAAAAAAATTCTGTCAAGTGCTGCACAGAAAACGTAGTTACTATAGCTGCCTCGATAATGTGAAAGACTCTGTTTCTGCTTTACTTAGAAATAAGAGAAAATATTGATAATGATATCACATATTTAAACCTGGCTTGCCACTGATGTAACATTTATGACCCAAAGAATTTTGAGCGCCAAAAACAACTACAGAAAATTCATAACAGTGGGCTTCAATGGTGCACATGAGTTATATGAATGGAAAGAAGCAATTTTTACCTTGATGGAATGATTCATGAAGTTTACTGAAAAATTAGGTCATGGACCAAGGAACACCTTTGGGTGTAATTACTGCCACCATGTGAGAATTTATACATTTTATTTTATGCTTCAAGTCCTGGACTCTTCCTATATCCCTCCCATTTTGCACCACTTGGAAACGTTTAAACAGGGTCTATGCAGGGTATGAAAATAGAAATTGACATGATAAGGTTGACTGCTTAAAAAAATAACTTCAAGACAGACTCTAATTTAAACAAATACAACAGATACATAGGGGAAAGAGAGGGTGGGGGTCAGGAGTCAGGGAAAGTCTGGAGGCCAAATATTCCTCAGCAATAGCATAAGTTGCAGGAAGTAAAGCTATAGTCACAGGGGGTTTAAAAAGACTCTTCAACAGCAGCCTGGAGCGGTGCTATAGAAACACCATTATGAGTAAGAGCAAAAGGATAAAGTATAATAGGCCTTTACAGACTATTATAATCCCTGTCTCTCTGCCTGTCTCTATTTAAACTATTAGGTTCTAACAGGCTTACACTGTGTAGACTGCTTTATAAGTTGGCTGCCTGTAATGCACCGAGCCCAACAGCGCCTGAGCCATGTGACCAAATGTGTGTGAATGTGTGTGTGTGCTCTGTCGTAGTCCAGTACAGCTCAGCTAACGACACAAGCTAACGAGCTGCAGTGGGAATAGAGCTCCAGGACTTGTACCTAAAACTGCTCCTGGAGGACTAAAAATACTGCACGGCTTTAGCACTAACAGCTGAGGAAAAATACAAGGGAGGTGCGTTCTGTGGGCAATTCAACATCACTCTGTAATTTCAGTCGAACAGGTTTATTTAATGAGCCAAATTGACTATAGGAACATTTTCATATTTACAGGCTTGGCCTCTGGGAGAAGTTCGTTAGGAGAGGACAGTGGATTAAACACACTCAAATCTGGGAGCCCTCCACCATCCTGTGCCTTGCTCATGAGCACTTGAAGCAACTGTTGAGGAAGGGCATGTCCACAAGCATACAGCATTTTATTAAACTCTGGGAACTTAAATCTGTCAGTTCAGCTCTCCAGCGTTCACTTTAGCACCTAATAATGCTGGTTAAGCTACATGGAGAGCTGGGCTTGTGAATGTAAGTGTGGTAACTATAGTGGAATACCTTCAGAGAAAACAGGACTTATAAAGTACATAAAAAAGACTTAAACCTTAAATTGGCCCTCCAGGAACAACTGGACTTGCAGCACTAATGGCTGCAGAAACAAAACCACAAAAACAGACTGCAGCATTGACTATGTATAGTGTAACCTCCCAGTAGGCCAATCTGAAAAGATGGAAGCAATTTAGCTCAAACTTATTCACGGTTTTTTATAAAAGAACTTTTAGGTTTGATTTACTTATCTAAATAGAAAAGATGCAGGAAAAGAAAGGAAACACGGTGTGACAAGAGGAAGCTGGAGCTGCTTCTAAAAACAGCTCGGATAAAAGTAAAGACATTTATCTTAAACTGAACCAAAGGAGGGAGGATTCAAAACACTTCATCTTACAATGAGCCACTGAGTCCAAAAGCAATTTACCTCACATTAAACAAACTTTAAGGTGGCATGTGTGAGTAGTTTACTTTAATTTAAACCAAGGGGCAAATCTGTGAGCAGTGAACCTTGGAATATACTGTAGCTGAAGGACAGCTGAGTATCTATGTGGAGGGCTCTCACAGGCTACATGTACAAAATTGTCAACTTCTTCAAACCAATAGAATTTCTTTCTTTTTTACCAAAACAACCAGGAAAAATAAAAAACCTGCTATCTATATGATTTTTGTTTGTTATCTCATAAATCCATTAAGAAAATTGAAAACAATGCAACTTTTCATTGATTAGTATTGGCCACGGTCTCAGATGTGCACATACAAGTGCAGTACATCCTACATCTTACATCACACAAGATATGAATAATAAATATTTCGTTACATAACACAGTGTGTATGGCATCTTGACATGTGACATTGTCTCCACATAATTGTTCCACTGAAATCTGTGAGGTGTGTCAAAGTCAGAATGATTTTATGGCTGTCCTGAAATAAATTCCTCCAGCACAGCCATGTGGAAAGATCTGCAGCAATAACGCAGGGGAAATGTGTGAATCTAGACTTCCACAATGGCTGCCATTGTGAACTAAGAGTTGAGATAGAGACAAGAGAAGTGTGAGTGTGAGAGTGGAGCGCATGTTTCTGTGTGTTTCTCTCTGTGGGTTAATTTAAGTCTTTGCCCTTCACCTGTCACCATCGCCGGCTTGTCTTCCCATTACAGAGAAGAGATGACGGATGGACAAAAAGGATGGAAAAGTAAGGCAGAGAATGAAGTAGGACTCGAAAGAGTGACAGAGAGAGGGAGTGTGACAGAGAAAGCGGGAAACAAACTGATGGAAAAAAATGGAGAAAGACTGGCAAAGACAGAAAGATTCAAAGGAACAAAGGGGGAAAGTAAAAGCGGAAAGGACGGAATACAAGAGGAGGGGGAGGAGAGAGTGATAACCAGAGACAGAGGGAAAGATCAAGGGAGAAAGAAGTGAATGACAGAAAAAAGACAAATGCATGTAAAAAAGAGGGGGACTGGTAAAGCCATTAAGCCTGGATTCAATAAATCTGCATAAAAACCAGCAGTTAGTCTGTAATGACCAGCGAAGGCCAATGTGTGTGTGTGTGTGTGTCTGTATGTGTGTGTGTGTGTGTGTGTGCGTGTGTCTGTATGTGTGTGTGTGTGTGTGTGTGTAAGGCTGTGAAATGGGTTCTGAGGGTCGGACGTGTGTATGGGTGCGTCTGACTGTCTGTCCTTTTGTCTGTGTCTGTGCGTGTGTGTGTGTGTGTTTAATGGTTGTTGAGGACCTCTGCGTCGTATTTAGAGAGAAAACAATCATCCTTGGAGCAGGAAGCAGAGCTGCCTAATGAAAGCCTAGAGAGACCCCAGACCACAACGCAGCACAAATGGATGGGTCTGAATCTCCGCTTGACACAACCCCCAGACCTCTCTTCTTCACCTCTCCTCCTCCCTCTTGTCTTTCCTCCACTCCACTACTAATTACAGTTTCCTTTGCACACAGGCACAAAAGCTTTTTCCCTCATGATGCATCAAGATAAACAGAAATGATTTTAAGGCAATGGGCAAGGCAAGGCAAGGAAATTCCATGTCAAATCTGAAGTGAATTCACAAATCACAAGTCAGCGATCAAGTCACAAGTCTTCTTGAGTCTTTAAGGTCTTGGTTCTGGCCATTAAAATGAAGCAGCATTTGAACATTATCCCTTTCATAGCTGCATTTGTTAGTGCTTTTTATCTGGCAGAGTCCTTTCAAAGCAGAGGCCTCATCATTAAGTATTAACGCTGTGTGACCATGCAAGGCTTTCAAGTCTCAAGTCTTAAGGGGGGCAATTCTGAAGTAAGACAAGTCTCAAAGCAGTCAAGTTCAAGTCATGTTCACATTTAAAATCTGAAGTCCAAGTGAAGTGGTTCACAAGAACATGGTAAAAATAGGCTTTAAGGAGGGATCTTCACAGGAAAACTACTACAAACTTCTCTTTCTCTTTTGCTTACATTAACCCTCTGTTCCTTTATTTCTTGTCTTGGTCATTTCAGAGTTATGTAGTGTTTACACAGCTTTGAAGGAAATTAATTCACGTTTCCAGCTTCAATGTGAACTCTACTCTGACTCTAAGAACCACATATATCGACCATCACAGAGAGACACACCAGTGATTTTTAACTTCTGCATACGCTCACACAGACACACAGACACACACACACAAACACACAAACACACACACACAAACACACACACACACACACACACACACACACACACACACACACACACACACACACACACACACAGACAGAGCCAGGCTATCAGTACTATTGTAATACTGTAGCTACGCTCTTCATTATCGGCCGTGATGTTTAAGTTCCAGCTCCGCCTCGTCCTGTTTTTGTATCTCCTGTCAATCAAAATTTGCCCAATCAGTGACCTTTAAATCATGAGGGGTCCTCACACACAGACATGCATAGTTCCTGCCCAGTCTGCAGAGGAGGCATCATTTTGCCACAGGTCATCAGGCTGCAGAGCTGAAAAAACAATGATTGTGTGCATTTGAAACCTAACGTTTTTCTTTTCATAGATAACATTGCCATTATGTCAAAGATTTAGTTAAATTTGTTAATAAGCAGAATTATCCAGCTCTGACCATAGATAAAAATGACAGTTTTGCTAATTAATCTGACCACATAATAACCTTAACATTTTCCTCTGGTCTTTAGCTTTATGAGAGTTTACAGTCTTCATAAAAAATAAATGATCACTCTTTGATTTTGATTTTTATTACGCTGAATTAGTTTTATAGTGTTTCGATCAGTAAGTCAGCCAGTATTCACAGAGCGGAGTCTGAAGTCACCAGTGCTGCAGCAGCTTACTGGTGCTGTTTTCTTGTATTGGAAGTTTGTTATAAAGTAATTTGAGTCACTTAATTTGACCAGATTTCTAGGCCCTGGAAACCTGTGATACCCTGTTGTATAACTTTAAAAATGGATGTAAAGTAAGCCAGGGAGAAAGTAAGTACTCCCTTACACTGTAACAACAATGACATTTGAAGTCTGTAATTGTGTGGTATTATCCTTCATTACAATGACTTGTAGAGTTGTAAATATGTGGGCTCAGCCCTCACTGAGGTTTCTCCAGTTTGACTTGGCTCACGAGCGCTCGCAGTCACTCACTGGGAGCCGTTTTACTTTTAGCAGATAGAGAGTCATGGGCTGACAATTCATGCTGTATTCATAAGAGCAGCGATATAACGTCCGACTCAGCCAACAACACTTCATACATTTTTTTACAGCACCAAAAACACAAATACGTAGACTATAATGAGCTACAATCACACACACACACACACACACACACACACACACACACACACACACACACACACGCACACACACACACACAAACACAAACACACACACAACTTCAACTACATATAGACAAACACTCACATAAACACAGATATGCACATACACACACACAGCCAATTCTTATACCTTCACACTTCAGGCCAAGGAGAGAGACATAGGTCAGAGAGAGAGAGAGAGAGAGAGAGAGAGAGAGAGAGAGAGAGAGAGAGAGAGAGAGACTTCCTGTGTGAGTGTGTGTGTAAGATTACGATGCCAGTTCTCTTCAGTGCTCATTAGAGACGTCATTGAGCCATAAAGGTTATTATTATGACTATGGCACAGAAAACAGCTCTTTTGGTAAAAACCTCACTATTGGAATCAGTGTTACTTTTGTAGTTCAGCTGAGGTTAAAGAGAGACATGGAAACAAACACACAGGAACAGACGACCAAAAAAAAAAAAAAAAAAAATCTTCAGCAAATCCATCTTTTGAAAACTGGCCTTTCGCTAACAGCTCACTGCTGGGCTCCACGCTGCTTGAGCGATTAAGCTGAGACCCATCATGTGAAGATCTATAGTACAGTGCATATGCAAGAAAGAGCGTGTCCATTCATACGTCAATAATGCTGAAAGTTGCTGAGAGATTGGATTGGCCATCCCTTTGCCGCTGTAGTGGTTGCGTTGCTATAAGTCTAGAAGTTTTTCTTCCTTACGTTTATAAAGCTACAGAAATGTAAATGTTTCCACGGAAATTCATATTAAGAAAAATGACTAAACTGGAAGATAAATGTCCAAACCCAAATTGTCACATTTAAACGGTACAAACATCTGCACAAGCTAATGAGGGCTTTAACAATATGTCACATTATTATATCATTCAGTAAAAGCCTCTTGATTTAAGTTGCATGATGGATTAAAACATTACAGCATGCATTTTGTTATAACTCTTCTGACTAATGAGGTGCTGTGGTCGCTCTGCTGAGATAATATTTTCTATTTTTGCCACAAAGACACAAAGAGTGTTTTTTTTGTTTTGTTTGCATTGTGAAGAAAATCTTTTGTTCTGTTAGATCTGGTGTTGGAAAACAACCCAAAATATGTCAAGAAAAACTCCAGTATCATTTTGAAATCTCAGAAATTAAACATTTTACTGCCCTTTTACTGTTACTGTTTTGAATGTGGTTAATAGGTTAATTATTTCAGTTACATTGCGTCCTTAAAAAAGCAACATGTGTTTACATTTGGGAGTTGTTTTTTCTCAGTTTGGCTTATCAGTACAGAAAGCAGGAATTTCGTTCTGTAAGGCCTGAATTTACTGCTGAGCCTCCCCGAGGTTTCTTGCTCTTAATCTAACCAGTTATCTGTCCTGGGACGTGCCCAGATGATAAACCCTAGAGACTAACTTGTTCTCACCCGCCACCCGTTCCTCCAACGTGAGCCAGGCTGCTTTTTACGCTGTTGCTCAAGTTTAACAACACAGAGGAAAGTTACATCAGACACAGCCTTAGTAAAATGTTTGAGGTGGTGACACTTTACAGAAGCACACTGTCAGGTAATTCATATTAAATCATATGTGGGTGTGGGATATGTAGATTTCCGTGTGTGTGTGTTTGTGTGTCTGTCCATGTGTGTTTTACATGCTATTTTAGACTGATCCTAATGACTTTACAGAGTGCCAGGCATTTTAACAGAGCCAGGGAGACGCTTGTAAAACACACACACACACACACACACACACACACACACACACACACACACACACACACACACACACACACACACACTCGCACACTGTCTCCCTCCAGACCACCATGTTCCAGTGTGCCAGCTTTTCTCCTCTGTCTTGTGGTGAGTGTGTGTGTGTGTGTGTGTGTGTGTGTGTGTGTGTGTGTGTGTGTGTGCATTACGAGGGTCAGCCAGGGTGATGGTGACACATGATGAAGGAAAACGAGAAACACGGGCTTGAATGAAAGACAGGCAGTGTGTGTCTGCGATTGTGTGTAGGCAGGGTCAGGGTCTAAAGCAGACACATGGCGCCAAGTGGCACTGGCTGAGTTTGGGTGGATTTGGACAGAGGAAGTGAAGGAGAGGCAGAGAGATTCAGGTTTTGACGTTGTTAGGGGAAACATCGCACCAAAAAACAAAGTACTAACCTAAGTTTTTTTAAAACTCACCAGCTCTCACACCTACATTGACGTGGAGCAAGTGAGAGTAAAGTGTAATGGTGATGGAGGCACTTTGGAGGAAAAGGAAGAGAAGAAAGAAAAAACAAAGGCCTCAAGAAATAATAAAATTTAGAAGGTGATGGCAGAAATGGAAGAGAAAGGGATGAAGAGGATAAAAGAGGATAAAAGAAAGAAAAGTTGAAGGAGTTTTCACCTAGAAGCCAAACTCGTCACAGTAAAACACGTGTCCTTGTTGCTATTACTGTACCAATCCAGCGCGTTTTTGTGTTCCACTTGCCAAAATGCTTCGGTAAATGCACATCTGGTTAACTTGAGATAAAGAGCCACGCACTTTTTAATGAAGCTTTTTAATGGGAGGCACGAAGGGCTAAAACCTAACCTCATACAGAGAATATTGGAAGACATTGATAAATTTGGGTAAGAGGATATGTTACGACTGCATTCACCCATGCAAGGATAACACAACTTTGACGACAGTAAAGGCAGACACAATGTTTTCTGTGATGGATGAGTTGGTTTTAACACTGCAGCTAAATAACTTTGCAGAAAACAAGAAAAACAACAAAGAAATTCAAAACACTGCAGTATGCCATGGAAATGGTTAGCTGTGATATAAAATGTAAGTGATTTGTGGTAAAAGGGCAAATACTGTCTTTTTTTTTTTAAGATCTTGTTTTCCTCAGTTGTAAATCTGACTTGGATGTGGCCACGGGCTCAGCGTGGTTCAAATGTTTTCAATATCTTTAAATGTTTTTATAAAATATAAGGTAGGGATAAAATACTGCAGGCTACTCAGCTGGCCGTCTAAAAGCATTCAATCTTGTTAGATAAGCTTTCACAGCTGCCCACATAATCAGTTTTAATTCAGAGTATGTTTTTCTTTTGAAAATGTGGATCCCAGGCCACTGAACCGCAGAATACTGTCGGCATTTTCTTTTAGTGAAAACAGGCTGATGATGAAAAATACGTATAGTAATTGTCTGTCCATGAAAGTCGCCCAGAGAATTTCTCTGCGCCTTTAATGTACACAGTGATTAAATGACAACTTAATTCTCTATATTCAGAGTTTATTTAAAGTGACACCAAACCACGCAGCGCCATATCTGAAGCACTCATGCTAAACAGAGACATTGTGCAGCATTAAGACATACAATAGGGCTTTCATGAGGAATTTAGGAAACTGGTCCTGCTGTACCCTAACCACACACTCTGTCACATTGCTCTGTGAGTATGTGTGTGTGTCTAGAGTTACCGTTTTTCAATGTATACCACATGTAGCGACCATCGCCTGATATGTTTTCAATATGGAGAACAGGACAGAGAGAGAGAGAGACAGGGGAAGTCAAAGACGGCCAAAAAAAAAAGAAAAAAGTTTAATAATATACTGTTTATATTCAGTATCTGAAAACACAATTTGTTACCATGACAATGGAGCTACAGCGAAGCAGGTTAACCAGCGTTTCTTAGACTTTCCCTAAGCCTCACCTTTTCTTTCTCTATCCTCATTTCCCTTCTTTTTTCTCCCCTCCCTCTCTCAGATGACAACTCTTTCGACAGTAAAATAAATACACTCGTCTCTCCCCTCCTTGCTCTGTGTATGAACCAACCCTCCTCCTGCTGCCAAAAGCTTTAAGCAGAGTTTACTCCCTGTAAAAGAAAACGTCTGAAACGGTATTTGTTCCGCTGCCAGACGCTTGTCGTCAGGTGACCCGCTGGAGTAAATCTTTTCAATAATGTCAGAGGCAGCGCCAAAAACCTGCCAGGCTGACCAGTGTGTGCCCTACTCCTACAAGCACATCCACACAATTACAGACACACACACACACACACACACACACACACACACACACACACACACACACACACACACACACACACACAGCGAGAATAATCACACAAACTCACACACGTCATCACGTTCTGTATGTACAAGTAAGCACAGAGGAACACACTCAGTGGCTAGTTTTAGAAATTGATAAATGAGGAGTGACAAATATGTCCTCAGTTATTTTCCCCCACATTTTTTCAAAAATTGAGCACATTCACTCCACACACACACACACACACACGCACACACGCACACACGCACACACGCACACACACACATACTTGTCTTATATTAGTTGTGAGGACACTCATTGACATAAAGGCTTTCCCTCATTCCCTAGCGCGTTACCCTAACCATCACAAATAAGTGCGTAACCCTCGCCTAAACCTAAGTCTAACCCTAAAACCAAGTCTTGACCCTCAAACAACACTTTAAAGTTGTGAACACCAACCAATGTGTCCTCACAACGATGGTTTCAAACCAAATTCTGTCCACTACAAGACGTGTACACACACACAAACACACACACATTTTGCATGATTTTTTTCTCCTCATCTTTCAGAAGAACATACACAAGTGTCCTACCTGTTCCTGCGTCATGCTGTGCAGCTGCGTATGCCAGGAGGCGGAGTCAGAGCGGTGATAGGCCGGGGGCGGGGCGAAATCCTGCAATATGATTGGGTCTCGCTCCTGACACAGTGAGGTCAGGTGACTGATGTACAGCTTCAGTTTACTGCGATTCTGATTGAGATCCAGGAGGGGAGAAAGAATCTGAAGGAGGAAGGGCAGGACAGAAAAATTTGTTGATTTTTTTTATTGACACACAATATAACAACAAGAAAAGGCCACTAGTGCCGATGTCAACTGTTTAAACGATCGTGAAGGAATATGAGTTAGGAACACAGTTTATCCTGAGAGAGAAAATTAAGCTCTCTGAGAGAGAGTCGTTTTTAAAATAATCCTTCATTTTGACAATGTACAGACTGGATGTGGTAAACAAACTGTCAAACATACACCTTCTGGTAGAAATGGCAGAAAAAGTGCTGAAAAACACAGGTGCATCTGTAGAAAATCAACTAATTAACCCTGATGCAAAACACCTGTTTCCATTCACATGATTGGCTGAGTCTGTTCTGTGTCTCAGTCAGTACTGCTTATATCACTCACTCAAAGGTTTCATCAATAGTGAGCAGTAAACTGAGACACCAGACACTTACTAATCCTGATTGTGTGTCATCACTGATAGATGTAGAGTCACACAACATTAATGTTTGCATGTATAAAATGTGTCACAATGGACTGTGGGCTTGTTAGCCTGTAATGTCTATGGCCATAGACACTACCTTTGGCTGTTTAACACACAGAATGTTAAAATAAAATGGCAGACAGTAGATATAGTGCACTATATAGGAACTAGAGAGTGATTTTGGACACAGCATTCGCATGACGTGCACAAATATACAAGTAAATAGAGACTAAAGATTAGAGCTGGGCTGATGCAGACATGTACGGTGAGGTGAGATGAAAATGGACATGGAAAGTTGTAGAACGTTAATCTGTTGGTGCGTTTACATGCACACCAGAAGCCTGAATATTAGAAGAAATATGTAATTGAGAAATGATAATGTTCATACATTTACTTGGTCTAATTACTTTAAAATCCCTGGTTAAATGTGGTTTGTCGGTAATCAGATTTCCCCACTGGTAAATTTCTTGTATTTCCTGTATTTATTTGAGGAACCTGTTGATTGATGTGAAAGCTGCTGCTCTCTGCTCTCTGCATCTCCTGACCTGGAAAAGGAAACTAGGTAATTTGTTCACATGATTATTCAGTGAGGTTGCTGCTGAAAGTTGGTCAAATCGGATTTTTTTAATAAAACTATTTGTTACACCTCAGACCATAACCACAGTCTTGTGCCTGTTTTAATACATTTTAATCATGATTAAATGATTATTATTAAATTATTAATGACTATGTGGTCATAAGACTGGTCTGGTCCAGGACTGATGACCACACACACACACACACACACACACACACACACACACACACACACACACACAGCCAGCCATCGTTTGTTTTACTGTGGCAATGACTGATGTGTGTGTGTCTGTGTGTGAGTGTGGGAAAGAGGGTGAGATGAGCAAAACAGATACTCACACATTTTGGGGGTACAAGACAGGACCCCCCAACAGACACATTCACACACACATACACACACACTCACAAACACACAGATAAGACATAGAGACACACACTATTCTCCTTGGGGAATAGCAAGATTTAAGTGCAGAGGAAGCATGTTAAGAGGGCTGTTAGTGTGCGTGTGTATGTGTGTGTTGGTAAGTATATTTAATCCCAGTGGCGTCTGTCCACACCCTGCGCTCCATGCTCATTGTCACTCACCATACACCCAGACGCTGACACACACACACACACCCACAGACACACACACACCCACACAAACACCCAGACGCTGACACACACACACACACACACACACACACACACACACACCCACACAAACAC
>NW_019525132.1:398762-431829 GCF_002814215.2 Seriola lalandi dorsalis | reverse complement strand
ACACACACACACACACACACACACACACACACACACACACCCACACAAACACCCAGATGCTGACACACACACACACACACACACCCACACACCCACAGACACCCACACACTGACACACACACACACACGCTGACACACACACACTTACTCTTGAGTTTCGACGGCAGGATCCTTTCACTCAGCACAGTAACATCATTCTCCCTCTCTGCGTATCTGGACTTTATCTCAGCTCATTAATCTGTTTCTCTCCCAAACATCTAGCTGCAGGAATTGCAAATATTCATGTAATGTTGACTTTTATTTTGATACATTGAATTCAGACAGAAAGTAGAGGCTGTCAGTATGAAATCATGAAATTGTTTCCAGGTGTCTGTTAAAACTGTTTGTCAGGACACCTCAAGCACAGTTTTGTTCATCAGTTTAAACACTGCTCTGAATGACTGTTCAAGGTGTACTACTGTAACCATAGTATCCATACTGATGTTTCATGGCACATTAACTCACAAGCATGGGTTAAACAGCATCTATTTTTGCTTTGGTGGCTATTCACCACAGATTTTTTATATTTTTATGAAACATATGGGAACACCTTGTCAAAGACTATTGCTTGTACTCTTGACTCTGATGCTAAGTGCCCTCTCACTGCTTGCATGTTGTATTCATAATGACTGGTGTGATAACCAAGATAACAGGAGATATACCTATCGCAGATGCGAAAGCAGCCACAGCTGCCGAAACAGCAAAAACTGAAAGTTGCAGACAGGCAGATTTTGATCATATTTGAATAAAACACAACATATAAAACTCGACATATATATCCAACATTCATTATTCAATAACTTCATGTGTTCGACCATCCTGACAAACAAATGAAAAGAACTACATGTGGGTGGTTTTGTGGGAAAAAAGGAAACTGTTTTTGCGCGCTCGTTTCTAGCAGCATTGCAGCAAAAATGAAAGCTGAAGGTAAAGTGAAAGCAAATCAAAGTAACTGTCACATCTGATTCTGAGTCCTTACCTTATTTACTGCAAACACAACATCCCCCACCCCCACTACACAGACACACACACACAGACAGACAGACAGACAGACTCACACACACACACACACAGACAGACACACACACACACACACACACACACACACACACAAACACACACACAAACTAGGAGTAATTTTGTGTTTTTCCAGACCACCTTCATTGGTGTGTTCATGAGTGTCTACGCCACCTTCCTGGCTCACAATGGCTTATTTCTCACATAAACACACACGCACGCACGCACACACACACACACACACACACACACACAAACATACACACAGACACTGAATATATATACTGTATATATCTATACAGTACCAGCAGACACACAAAGACACTGTGACTGAAACACAAACACACACGCACTCACTCATGCAAGGATGTTATCAGAGTTGTAAATAGCTCTAGTTACAGTATTTTCCAGTGAGGACCTGCCAGCAGGTTACAGTCCATTACGAAATACATTACTGAACATTTCCCTCTGGAGGAGAGAGGGAGGTAGACGGAGGAGGAAAGAAAGGCAAAGGGAAAGGCTGGATCCTACATATTCTGCATTTAAAAACATCTCTGCTGCTGTATGCTCTGATGTATGCTGACAGTTGCAAGCAACAAAGACGTTATCTATCCACAACTGTTGTGTAATATGACAATATGTGAAAACATCTCTTTAAAGATGAAGCTTTACTGCTCTAAAAACATACTCAACACATGTGCAACAGCTGCTTTCTCACAGCACGTTCTAATCTGAACTATTCTGTCAAAAACTTAAAAAAAAATCACTGTCCACACTTTCCAGACCTGCAGCGGAGCTCCGCGGATCAAATACAAGACAAATGAGAAACAGAGGGAAAGAATGAAAGGAATGATGGCGATACAAAGAAGACATTTAGACAGAAATAACAACACCAGTGCTTTCTTTTCCTTTTTAAGAACTATATAATGACTAACAGAAAAAAATGTTTAAAAATAAGTCTGAATCTACCCCAGTATTAATAATGTGAAATATGAACAAAACACTGACCTCTGAAAGTCTTTGCAGAGCTTAAAGTCTTTGAAATTACTGATTTTATTAAGGTGTACAGTCTGTATGTGCCTCCGTGTTTTTATTGCATTACACAACCTGCACTGGTCAATGTATGCAGTGTGTGTGTTTAATGAGTCCACAGTGCGTTCCAGTGTCTTAATGTACTCTGAAACAATCCCAGAGGAGAAATAATTTTGTACGACACTGTGTGTATCAGAGTGTGTGTGTTTGTGCCTCTTTATTAGCCTCCCATGATTGCCTACCAGACTCTAACTGTACTATGAAACAACTCCAAAGAGAGACATTCTGCTGGCCTCACTGACTGGCTGCATTTAAAAAAAAAAAAAAAACACTTCTATGGCCACATTTTACCGTGAAATCAGGATTTTTCGTTTCCACAGATCCTTCTGAGACACAATTGCACACAAGCACAAATACATTTACCTGACCAGAAGCAGCATCTGTAGAGGAGCTAGGATTTCAATTCAGGACACTTTGACAGTGCTGGAACCATGGCTGCTGATGTGATGCGACTAATAAACACCTGACTGGTGGATTATCTCTCAAAACCCACACCTACAAATCTTAGAGCTCCTTCATCACCAGCCTTCAGCAAGACACTTCCCAAGTGCTACACTACAGAGTGAAGCGTGAATGACCGACAGACCAGATTATGGTTGTGCAGGGCAGAATTGTTCTTAAGTGAAACAATTAGGCAATTAATCAATTAATCCAACCCACAGAAAATTGATTTGCAACTATTTTGATAATTGATTAATAATTTGAGTTTTAAATGTGAGAAATTGCTGCTTTTGTTTGTTTCAACTGCTGGATAAGAAAAATAAACAATTTAAAGACATTACTGTACTTTTT
Source organism: Seriola lalandi dorsalis (assembly GCF_002814215.2). Classification (NCBI taxonomy): domain Eukaryota; kingdom Metazoa; phylum Chordata; class Actinopteri; order Carangiformes; family Carangidae; genus Seriola; species Seriola lalandi. The sequence continues at coordinate 428,889 of NW_019525132.1, read as the reverse complement.
AATTGACAAAACATTTATATATATATATATATATATATATAAAAACCTGAGCAGGTGTTACACTAAATATTTATCATAAGGCTGAAAGTGCATCCAGTCCTATCTATGAATCTATGAATAAATACTTATACTTGTAAAAAAACAAACAATACTATTAGTAACACTAAACAATACATAAAAAACTACAGCATCAGTATTAATGTCATGTTAAAAAAATGACAAAAAAAAACTTACTTCTAAGGTAAGAGCTGTGTGTACTCACTCATGTCAAGTCATTTTAAAATATTGAAAAACCTAACAAACCAAAACACTGAATTATACATCTCCTCTGTCCTTTCTAACTGATGCATCTAATACCACTCAAGACCATTAAAAATGTAAAATACCATAAAAGTGTTCTCAACAATGCTGCGTGTGTTCTCCTGTGTTTCTCTGCTGCAGCATTTCATTCTCCAACTGTAGCTCAGGATCCTCTTAAAGAAGAGTCACAGCCATTCACTGTTTGGATGTAATGTGCTATGGCGAATTACCCACCTCACACACCAAGGAGAGAGAGCATCTGTACATGTGTGCGTGCAGCTACTCATGAGCACACAAGAGTAAAAGAGATGGAGTGTGAGTTGCGTGCGTGCTGGCCAGGCCGACCTGTCTCTCTCAGCAGGGAAGTGCTACTGCTAATTAATAACCAGGGACAAGCTCAGATCCGCTGGTGAACCTTTGGGCTTTTAGCATCCCAATGGGAAATCCCACTGGAGGAACTGAACTGCACTAAAAGCAACATGTGCTACTCATATGTGGTGCCGACCTCCACTGTCCCGCTTCGGATCAAACCAACACCCTTCTAGTAATGGAGGTGCAACTCACAGTACTTGTCATTGTTACATCCTTTTAAAAGTTAAAGCAACGTCTACTTATTTTCGAATAAACTTGTTTCAAGAATTTCAGAGGAGCAACTGACTTAATCAGGTTATCCGAACACTGCGCTCGTGTCAACATACTGTATTATTCAAGAAAATGTTTAAATTGCATTGGAAACACATGAGTGAAGAGTGAAAAGAGAAGTTTCTTGTCCTAAGACAGATTGCATTCTACATTATTAGATTTATTAAAATAGATTTGTAGCAGTGTGTTTTTTGTTCTTGCTTGAATTGAAGGTTGTCACGCATATGCAATTAATGACCTTTGGGCCTTTAAAATACTGAAATCCCCTTCAGTATAATTAAGAAGAGTACACCCCAAAGTCAAGGGAAAAAAAGCCTACCTTTTATCCTAAAAACTTGGAGCAGCTTTCTTAAATCAAATGCAACATCACAAACATGAAGAAATGATAGGATCATGCAATGATCTCAAGCATCACGACTAACACATGAAGTTTCCAATAAGAAAAAGATGCTGCTGCACAGGCAAACAGGAGGATCAATACATTAACAAGGAAAAGGACAAAAAAATGTTGGAAAGAAGCAGATGTCCAGAATGATCATCAAAGGAATGAAAAAATTTGGAGAAAGGAATAAGTAAAATAAAACACACAAATGAGAGCAGGAGGAACAGTTCAAAAAGTAAAGATGAAAATGAACAGAATAGATATTTGATCAAATGTTTCAAGACATGAGAAGATTTGGAAGTATTCCTGTTCAGGCCGTTAATTGAGCATCAGTTTTTATATACCACAAAAGATAAGAAGAAAAAACCAGTTGTGGCCAAACACATGGGAGAAGGAAAAATGTAGTTCTTGCCAAAAGAGCCCAAGACCCAAAAGGAAGAAGATAAATCGCAGAGAAACGGAGAGTCTCAAGATTGAATGTAGAATTTAGAAAGAATGGAAAAAACTGAACAATAAAAAAAAAATTAAACAGCAAAAGAAACAAAATGACTGAATCACGACACCAGAACGACCACAAACTCACGAAGGAAACAAAAGTGAGAATGACGAAAGACCAATGACACGATCAGCACATCCAAACGTGATTGCATCCAGATAAATAAGATGCTCACCCTTCTGTACAAAATGGTGGACCGAGGGAGAGAAAGAAGGCATGTGATTGGCTAGGCCCAAATGCCCTCCTCATCGTCCTATTGGTTGGTTAGTTCCAACCGCAGCGTGAGTTCGGAGAAAGCAGGAAGTTAGTTTGGTGACGCAGGAAATTGTAGTCATACAAAGTAAGTACAGAAATACTGGAAAATTTTAAACTGGTTAGTAATAATTAATTGGAGAAAGAAGTAAATGTTACTCCCCAAGATGGACATGTGACTAGAAAGTCACTGTCTTTCAGTTTTAGAAATGTTATGGTAGAGCATGCTGTCCACCACATGAGAGTGATGATGCAGGTTAGTCCCAGCTGAAGGCTCACTCTCCTGGGCAGAGTTCTCACCTGGTCTGGGGAGGGTTTGTGATTGTTGGGCTGCTCTGAGTTTGGAAACGCGACCTTTAGGTGGTCGTCCTCGTAGTTGTCCGCCATCAACTTCATCCGGTTTTGAGTCTACAGAGAGAGAGAGAGAGAGACCATTTGACATCTCACATCAAGGACAGTGAGATTTGATTTGACATGATTCAGCAAAAGCAAATTATGTGAGTGTATGTGTGTGTGTATGTGTGTGTGTGTGTGTGTGAGACATGAGGAAAACCCGCGCCTTGAATTCCTCCAGGAGTTAATTTGCAGAGAAGAGGAAAGGAGTTTTGGACGACCGCCATGAGCTCTGCCTTCAGTAACACACATTTTGTGCATGTGAGTGTGTGTGTGTGTGTGTGTGTGTATGACAGAGACGGAGAAAGAAAGAATGGACAGCAATAAAAAAAGAAAATGATAGGAAGTGATCACTCCTGACTGTACGTGTGTGTTTGTGTTTTAAATGCTGGGTTGGTTCTGCTTGATAATTGTAACGATAATGTGTATTTTACACACACACACACACACACACACACACACACACACACACACACACACACACACACACACACACAAGCCACAAACACACTCACACGGCTTCACATGCCACCTGTTGTGTAGCTTGTTAACTGGTGCAGAAAAATAACAGGCTTGTTAACTTGCCACTTGGGGAAAGATCCATGAGCACTTAGACAAATATTAGGCTGCACACACACACACACACACACACACCTGTAAATCACTTCACGTGCTGTACATACAAATCACACACACACACACACACACACACACACACACACACACAGAAAAGCACTTGATGTAAAAACACACATTAACATAGACTGTGGAGAGTTTTGTCCTTTCGTTATTTTTTTCTGTCTTCCTTAGCTCGATCACTCTCATCTGTCTCCTCTTTGCTCTGCCATCATTTCCTTTTTTCTCCACACTGCCCTTTATCCTCTCCTCCGTTCCTCTCCTCACTCTTCCTCTCTTGCTGCTCCATCTGTTTCTCATGTCATAGTTATACTTCAGTAGTACTACAATAGGCCTGGAAAGAGCGCGGGAGTGAGAGAGAGAAAGTGAGGGAGGGAGTCAGTCTAAATCTGTCTTGTACAATCTAAATCCCCTTAGTCTCTCACTGAGCCCTGCAAGGAACAGGGGCTTAAGCAGGCCAGACCGAGGTTTTGTGTGTGTGTTTGACAGAAAGCGAAAGAAATATGTGAACGGCAACTTTTATATGTGTTTGTTTGAAAGCTAAATGAAAGACTGCATTTTTAAAAGTGCGTGTGTGTGTGTGTGTGTGTGTGTGTGTGTGTGTGTGTGTGTGAGCAGGAGATAGTGGTGCTAAAAACACATTTCATAAGCATGTGTGTGTGTGTGTGTGTGTGTGTGTGTGTGTGTGTGTGTGTGTGTGTGTCTACTGTATGTACATAAGTCAAGTTGAAGAGAGTCTCCCCCACACACACATTATTCATTTCCTCATTTTCTAAAGTCAGCTTTAAAATAAATACACATGTATATTTAAAGCAAACATGGAAAGTAAACAGTTCATCTTGAAACCATATAAGTACAGAATGTGGAGTCCCCACTGCACCTGTAGACAGTCATGTTTATTTGTCTCTGTCGCTTACTCTCTTCTCCACAACATCCTTCAGCAAGTAAATCACAGCCATTTAAATCATGCAGTGATTGTCTAGTCCACAAATTATTTTTACAATGCACATGAGTGTTTCTTGCATGTTCTTCAAACTATTATTAAGTCAGTCAGAAAAGTTAGTCAAAGTCAAAGTTCATACTTCAACCTGTGTTGCAGGGTCTCACAAACCTTTCAGCATGAGGATGGCAGAGATAGTTGTCGAGTAAATAAAATCAGCTTCATACAATGTCTGGAGCACCATGTTGTACACTGAACACAGAATGTGATGTTATATTGTGACAGATCATGGTTATTCCATTACCACCAGCCAACTACCAAGGTTTTGAAATTTATTTTATGGATTTTATTTGCCCAGGCTAAAGCTTCTGCATGCACATTTACAGGTCAGTGTTCACCTTTGTTGCCGGAGCCATCAGTTCAAATCATCTGCACCTAACATGGTGCTTGATCCCATGACAGTGAGATTAAGAGTCTCATCATTACTGACTTAATTAGCTGGGGTAGCTATGGCCACAAAGAAAGTGTTTTGGTGTCAAACAAGCCTTCACACTCAGGGATGGGTCTGTTACTATAACAGGAGAGGGGGGGAGTTGGGTTTCTGAGTGTGACTCTTCTCCCTCCACTCCTTGGCAGACTCTACAACACCCACTGGCGGGATTACATTACAGGGGACACTATTATAGAGGGTAAATACCCAAGTAGCCACAGCTGAAAAGTTATGACGCCCAACGTGGGGCTCGAACCCACGACCCTGAGATTAAGAGTCTCATGCTCTACCGACTGAGCTAGCCGGGCTGTACAGAAGCAGAAAATACATGTGATAAAAAATTGAACCTTACTCAAGTTTTGCATGTCTTTGTCTTATCTATACCTGAAGCTAGTCATGTCAAGGTTTGACTGGCTCTACGTTATTTTTCATCTTTCAAGGTTTGACTGGCACTGTATTCATTGCTGCAGTGTTTTCTTGCAAGGGTAGTTTCAGTCTGAATCATAACTGAGTGATTCAACAGTTGTTACATTTAGTCCACTTGCATTTACTCATTTAGCAGATGCTTTTATGCAAAACGACTTACAAGTGAGGGACATCAAAGCTTCAGTGCAGTAGGAGACCTTAGTGTAAGTAGAAGTAGGCTACATCTATTCAGTAAGTGCAAGGAGATCAGGTAACACCGAAAGTGCCTAGCAAATGCTAGTGTTAGAGGTGTTGGGAGAGGAGATGCCCCTTGGGACTGTTGACAGTCCAAGCAGATGCTCAAAAGAGCTACGCCGAACGTGGGGCTCGAACCCACGACCCTGAGATTAAGAGTCTCATGCTCTACTGACTGAGCTAGCCGGGCTATGCAAAATACACAAAAGACACGCAACAAAAACTCAGATAGAGTTTTGCCAGATTGCTATCAATGACATAGTTGATTGAAGTGATTAAGCCTAAACAGTAAAGAGTCAACAAGAGGCCTCTACTACGCCTGTACTACAGAGCAGGAAGGTAACCCAGGGTTACCACACTGGTTTGCTTCTGCCTGTGGTACAAGAGCCGGTGGGACAGGATATCACACATGGGGGCGGCAATATGGCGGCTTGTTTGGTTTGGTGTCAGCAAGTAAAGGCAGCATAATGAGGGATCCTCTTAATGGCAATGTAGCGGGATCTCTGCATAAAAAGGGGACACGTGTACAAGGTTTATGTGAGAGCAGGCAATGTGTCCTGAAAGACCTGAGCTGGCATTCTGTAGTTGACAGAGCCATCAGTTCAAATCACACTACAAAACCCACTGATGGGATTACGTTACAGTGGACACTATATAGACAGCATTGAATTGGCAATGTGTAGACCTGGGGGAAAACAGCAGCGCCCAACGTGGGGCTCGAACCCACGACCCTGAGATTAAGAGTCTCATGCTCTACCGACTGAGCTAGCCGGGCCACACTAACTGAGAAAAAGCTTCTATATATGATGGCCAATATAAGTCATGCTCCAAAGACCCCGCACAAGTCACACTTTATAAAGCATAATGGAAACACTAATGTCTCCTGTTCAAGACAAATGGGTTTATGATGCTGGTAGACAGAAAATGATTTACCACTACAGTCACAGACTTCCTGGTTTTGTGGCAACATATATAGCACAACATTAGGCCAGGCTTCTGTTTAAAACAAAACTCTTTACTCCCCCTCTTTACATCCCCAAGAGGATAAGCTGTGTGGAGAGGCTGCCTGATCTCTGATCTCTCATGGCCTTTCTACATTCAAATCTCTCAACCCTTCTGCAAACACAGTTTTTGTCCCATTCTCTTCATCTCAGAGCTTTCTGTATTTAAATAATCCTCAAAGTTCCTCCCTTCTCCCTCTTCCCGTCTTTATCTCTCTGCACTCTCATACTCAGTACTCTCTATGATTAAGTCTCTCCGTCCTATAACAAGAAGTACCTAACATCCTGCTCCTTTGTCTCCCTCCCTCCCTTTCTTTAATGATAAGTTTTTTTCATGTTGATTTTAACTCTCTTTTCTTTACAGACTCAGTATTTAATTTTTTCTCTCTCACTTCGACTTTTGAGCTCCTTAACATGTCCTTGTATCCATGACTAATTCTCTCTCCAGCTCTTTTCCATCCTTCTCTCTGCAACATGTCCTCATTTCCATATCTTCCCCTTTGCTCCCCCCTTCTCATTGTTCTCTCTTTAGTTCACTGGTTTCTTTTGTATTTTAGTCAATTTTGTCTAGGTTTTTGATTGTGGTTTTTTCCTTATTTTTCCCCCACTGTTCTTCTTGCCCTCTTCATTTTGTACTGACAGCCTTCTTGTTATCTGAAAACCAACTGCAACAAAGGTTTGGCATCAAGAATTGAAACCGATAACATAAATATCAAAATCTTTCTCACATCCACATCTAAAAAAGTGAAATTTTATGGGGAAAATGATTCAGTCCAATCTAATGGCAACAATTAGTGGATGCGCTTGAGTAAATAACTACATGAAATCTTTTGAGTTCAGCTTTGGTGAACTAGTGCTAGCATGTCCCAGCTGGCTAACAGCTAGTGGTTAGCTTGTCTACAGTATTTAAAACACAGATTCATTTTGCTGTCTCTTCCCAGTATAACCAGGCTTTAATACTTCCTCTGTCTTTCTCTATTCTCTTGTCTGCATTCTATCCATGTGTTATTCTGAACCCAACCCCCCCCCCCAAAAAAAATCATGAATTATAGAATAAGAGCGTAGACAAAAAGGAGGAGGTGGGGAAAAGAGTAGAGGAAGAGTTGTGCAAGGAGGAAAGTGGTAAAAGGTGGGGGCAGGGTGGAGGTGAGCGGAAAAGAGAGAGGAGAGAAGAACAAAGAGAACTGAAGTAAAGGAAGAAATTAACGCCTCTTCTTTTTTCACCTCAGTCCTCCTCTCTCTGTCCCATCCTAATTCTCCTCTCTGGCCGTTCTTTACATCTCCCCCTTTTCTCTAATTGTCAGGAATGCTGACCTCAGCTCACTTGTTTCTGTGCCAAGTATTTCTCTCACTTAATCTAATCATCACACCATTATTTCACTCCTCCTCCTCCCTCATTGTTCCCTTCCTCCTCTTCTCCCTTCCATCTATCCTTCCTGTGGCTCTGCTGTAACCCGCTGACAATGTAGAGAATGAGAAACAAATGAACGCGGGGTAAAATGATGGGGAAAAAACTGCTGAGTCATGCTCAGAAGAAAATAATTTCATCGTGATAAGGCTCTGAGGAATATTAGATTAGATTATTGTTTCATCTTTTCCTCCAGTGGTGAAAGAAGAACCTTTGTTAATATCCATGCAATTATCAATAATGATAAATTGCTGAGTCATGGTTGGACAAGAACTACATCATCATGATAAAAAATTAGATTAGGTTTTTTTCCCTGTTTCTCTGTCAAGAAGAGAAAGTTGTTGATAAGTGGAAAATTACAAATGACAATGAAAAGTGTCAGAGTTTAGCACTGAGGGGACTTCTTTCATTTTGATAAGTCTCTGTGGAGCATTAAATTAGATTACACCCAGATTTCTTCACTTTTGTCAGTAATGGGAGAGGTCACGATTATTACAAATAATGACAAACCGAGAAAGACCAACGAATAAAATCCCTATGACTCTAAAAGAGAAACAATACAAAAATTTAATTTTTTTCTGGAGGTTTTAAAAATTTCATGCACATGCATATCATCTGGGAAATAACTAATTCTCTGGTGAATAAAAGAGAATTTTATATCATTTTGACTGAGGCTTCTGCCCTGAAGGCAAGAAAAATCCCCTCACAAATGCAGCGGTTGGCAAGTGGCTGATGGTATTGTATCCACACAATTCTGGCTTTATTTTACTGAAGATATTTGAAAATGTTTTTTGGATTTTTGATTAAGTGCTAGTTTACTGTTCCCTGTCTTTTTCGATTTTTTTGGGGTTTTTTTGCAGTTTTTTTTTTTTTTTTTTTTTTAGAACTGGTCAAAAACATCACCTAACCATTAATGTGGAAAATACCATAACCACTGATATGGAGAGCTGGACTCTTTAAAAAATACCCATATTAGAGCCAGGCCTAAGCCACACTGGTGGGGCTCCATGGCCAAGGCCACAGCCACACATACACCACCTGTAAATGTTAACCGCATGTGTCTGCTGTGGGAGGGGTAGCATAGTTTTTACCCCCCCCCCCTTCTTTCACTTGTTCCATTTCATAAAATATTACAGTCACTCCCTCTTTTCTTTGCTTTCACACACTTCAACACAATGTTTTTCTTTCTCTCACTGTTTAAGTCTCTGTCTCTACACCATGCTGCTGAGGAAAATACAAATAAGAATAAAAGTGAAGGGGAAGTTGACTGAGAGAGAGACGGGGGGAGCAGAGAGTGAGGAGAGCTGAGGTCAACTTGATCTACAGCCTCTTGCCTCAACTGCAGTTGAGGGTCAAAGGCCAACATGCAGGAAACACTTTGATGGTCACACATATTCTGCAGGTGTGTTTTTTATGTATCCATCCATTTATACCTCTCTTCTAATGTGGTCATGTATCTCATGTTATTGTGTGGAGCATCAACAAAATACTGTACTGATAGACCATTACAAATATCTAGTAAATCTGATTGCATGTTTTAACTGCATCACCGTACAAACAGCCCTACAGCACTTGCACTCTGGTGATTCAAGTTTAGCCTCCTGTTCGCTTTAATACTTTCAATTAATGACATATTTGTCCAGAACAGTCCTTGTCTCAGTTCCCAGAGAACTGAATTTTAATCAATCAGACTGATTTTACGCTTCGGTCTGATCCTGCTCTGGAGCGTGGTGCTGTGGCTGAGGGGTATAGGTTACAATCCAGTTTTGAACTCAAATTCAGACCAGACCTGAGACGTCATCAGCATTTAAGCAGCAGCCATGCATCCATCCATTCAAAAAAACAAAGAAAACACTCAGTCTGACCTTTGATTGACCGGCACGTGATTGCCTTCAATACTCCCAGTGTGGATTGTCCATAACACAGATACAAGTGACCCAAATTCATGAGACTGCAAAGCCAAAGATGAACACAAATTAAGCTTGCTTGACCATACTGATCCAAAAATACTGCTTTCTGTTTACAGTTGCCATATTTGGTGGCATTTGGAGTCTACTGCTCACCAAATCAATCATCACTGATTTATATTCACTATTTATTTCATACCGCAACTCTGCCTGTGTCCGTCTGCCAGGCAAGTTATCGGTGACAAAGTGTGTGTATATGTCACTCTGAAGGAGCGATCTAAAAATACTACACCGGCCTCAGCTCCCCGGATGGTTACACACACACACGCACACTCTCTATCACAGACACACACATGGGAATATTGAGGAAGTCTCGGCTGTGATCCATCATTGAGGGACTGAAAATTATGACACCACAGAGAGAAAAACAGAGAGACCAAGACCGCTCACACCCTTGCAAGCACACCCACTGACACCCACACACACACGTAGCAGCAGACAGTAGAGTCTCTGTGTTGTCAGCAACCACCTTCGAGACCCTGAGGTGTCATAAATGACTTCAAATAGGATGAACAGAGCAGTGACGGGATGAGGGAGGAAGAGAGAGTTAGTGAGTGATACATGTTGTAATGACTTCATTTGACACAACCTCTCTCTAACGCTCCCCACTTCTCTCTTAAACACCCATTCAAATGCTCTTTGGCACACACACTGATTTTCCTCTTGCCTGCACGTGCCACATTTATCTCACTGAATCCTTTTGAGCTTTTTCTATCCATTAAGTGGATTTTTGGCAATATTCAATAAGTGGAAGTGTTTTGCAATAGAAAAAGCTGCTACATGTTATCTATCTGAGCTGTTTTGAGGATGAAAACTCAGTTATTATTACTAAACAGTGGTTAAATTTCACGGTTTGAATCAAGGGAAATGAGAGTCAAAATAAAGCTCTCCAATCTCTCCTTGGTTTTGATTTACTGCACGTCATTATCATGTCAATGTGTCTATGATTTGTGCAACATGTGTGTGTGTGTGTGTGTGTGTGTGTGTGTGTGTGTGTGTGTGTGTGTGTGTGTGTGTGTGTGCGCGTGTGGCTGCTGGTCCCAAGTACGTAGAAATAGAAGTGCATGTAGCTGGGGTTTAACACTGTCCCATGAGCTAAGGTCACATGTCCTGCGAGTATTAAATGTTGCTATAGTAACAATACGAACTACTATAAATGCATGTGTTTAAGACGTGTACATGTTATGTGCATCAGGGATGAACAGATGGTTAGAAGAAACATGTTAGACAGACAGAAGCACAGAGGGGAGAATAGTGAAGAAGAAATCCACCAAACTCCCAGAAGGCTCATCCACTAAGGGGTTGGTTAGTTCACTAGACCCACGAGAACCTTTACTGTGTCTGAGTGTGTGTGTGTGTGTGTGTGTGTGTGTGTGTGTGTGTGTGTGTGTGTGTGTGTGTGTGTGTGTGAATAGTCCTCTGTGTGGAACCACAGAGTCATTTGGTCATGTTTATATCCTTGCCTTTGGCCTGAGTGAGTGTGTACATATCGGGGTGTCTGTGTACATATTTGTGTGCTTGAACTCTGTGGAAGTGTATCCATACCAGCGAAGTGACGTGTAGGGTTGTGTGTGTGTGTGTGTGTGTCTGTGCGTGTGTGTTTGTGTTTGTGCACACAGCATGCGGACAGAGAATTAAAATAAATACTAATTCATATGAAAGAGTTGTCACCAGAGATTTGTAGAGAGTTTGAACTCTGTGTGTGTTTGTGTGTGTGTGGTGAGTGTAGGAGGGGTGGGTTAATCCTAAATTTACCGTTGGTGGTCGGAGGACTGTGGTCACATCTGAACTCAGTTTCTCTCAACATCTCTTGTTTTCTTTGCTCCCCTCATCACTGCCACTTCACCTGTGCTCTCTCTCTCTCTGATTTCTTACTCTTTCTTCTCACTCTCTACTCCTCTCATTTTAATAACTGAACAAAAAAACCTTCCAGATGTCTGCCTGGGTGTCAGGATGTGTGTGTTAGTGTCCGCACGCTAGACATACCTGCTGTTTGAGCTGCTGGACCAGACTGTCCTTCTCCCTCTTCAGAGCGGCCACCTCCTCCTGGGTTTTCTTCTTCTTGGATGAGGAGAGCTCTAGCAGGGCGATGTTGGCGTCTTTCTCACTAATAGCAGCCAGCAGCGCCTCTTGCCTGCACAAAGAACAATCACACTTTAAAATGAGCTAATTTGATTAGAACTGCTTTCAGAAATTAACAAGTAATTGGGCTTAATTGAAGGAGCACTTAGTGATGTTGCGTGCAGACGATATTAACTGTAGTGGGAAATAACTGAACTTTTAAGACGGATATTGTGATGTAAACAACAACAAAAAAACACCTTTATCCACTTACATCTAGTCACATCAAAACCATACGCTTAGTTTTGGATTTATTTGCCTCAGTTTTAGGATATTTGCCTCTTGAGATTTCTGCCTGTTCCCCAACAAACTTCCTGTCACCTCCCTTGTTTTGGGGTGGAGACGAAAATCTGGACAAAGGAAACCAAAACTATCTGCATGGCTGGATATCAATTTGGGTGTACTTTAATGTTATGGTGAACCCATGGCATGTCAATAAGTGTAGGGAAGTCCTCTTTAATTGGAGCACCACGCTGTGATTTAGAAGGATGAAATTGTTGTATGTTTGCAAAAATATGGGGCTTGCTGGTGGTCAAGTGTGATGCACACCATGTAATCATGATGTCCCCAGTTCATTTATGGTGGGGACCTTTATGCTCAATCTTCCTCTTTTTCCCTTGTTTCTCTCCACACTACCAACTATCCAATAAAGGAAAAATGTCCAAAAAAGAGTCACTTTGACTTTCTGCAGGAAGAATTACACACATCTCCCTCTAATACTCTCTTGGTTATAGGAGCAGGGAGCATGCAGAGAGTCAGTGTCTTTCTCATGGACACTTCAACAGAATGTGTATTGCCAAAGTGGTGACTTTAGGCCTATTACTCGGTGCTGAAGGAATGATTCACAAGTCACAAAGTACTGATAGCACACATGTTCAACTACCTTTCACTTTATTTAACTAAATGAGCACACGCATTTGTATAAATGCCTCTGGCTCACTGTTTCCACACTACTCTTTCGTCTGTCTTTGTTTCCATCCCTCTTGTCTCTCTCTATCTCGTCCCCCTGTCTGGACGGTCGGGCTGACAGACAGATAGCATTCCATATGGTCGGGAAGCAACAAGCCGCATCCCATCCATCCCATCAGCCACAGATCTGGCTCAGCCGTCTCTCAGGACACCCAAGCTCCGAATTCTCGGAATTCTGACCGTTTCCAGAGAGAATCTAAATCACAACGTTTTTCTCCACAATCCCACAGGGCTCAAAGATCGGCCACACACATACACACACACACACACACACACACACACACACACACACACACACACACACACAACAATGCAAACTCTTACATATGAATAAACAGCTATATTCCATCTTTGCATGTATCTCTGAATGTCGCTTCTTACATACACACAAAGATAAGGCTTCAGTTTCTGGATAACAATGTTAAAGTCAAGAGAAAAGAAGATAAAGAAAAGAAAAGAAAGAAAATCAGAGCAAAGGAGGCCACATTTCCCACCAACTCCATTACTGTATCTACATATAAGCATGTATGAAGATATATGCACACACAGACATACAATTATCCCGATACACACTGACACAGACAGAGGCATATTTAATATACATTTTTTACATGCCATTTCACTTTCTGTCTTTACTCAAGACACAAGTTTCTCTCTCTCACACACACACACACACACACACACACACACACACACACACACACACACACACACACACACACACACACACAGATACAGTGGTGCAGTGAGGAATGAGAGCATCTAAACGAAGACAGATTACATGTTATGACTGTGTAAAGACACACAAATTCTTTGGGCAGCCTCACTGACCATACTGTCAGTGTGCAAGTGTCCCATCATGCATCTGTACTGCGGCAATCTTGTCAGGGGCAGTTGTGGGAGTTAAGTGGGGTTGGTAGATCGACTCCCTGAGGAAGTCTGGTCACTGTCCCATTTTCTCATTGCTTATTTCTGAACATTTTCATTTTGAGATATTAATGATACTGTATATTTACTTTATATTGTATGACATCATAATATACCTTCATATTTCTATCATTTGTCGAGAAATCATATATTTGGTGATATATTGGAGGAATGTATTTTTTACAACACTAAAGAATGAAAACCAAAAAGCATTCATGGTATTTATGGTATTTTTGTGACTAAACATTGAAGAAGTGCTGACTGAAAACTAAACAAAAGATGACAATCTTGCACTCATAAAAATGTTGAAATGTTTTGGTACCAGTGCCAATATAATAGCTGAGTTCTATTGCCAGTACCAAACCAAAACCTCTGCAATACCTGACATAGAATTAATCCTCCCATGAGCTCTTGGACGTCATCAGATAGAACATTTCCTTTCTTCCAGATTGCAAGACACTGGAACACTGTCACAGTCTTTCCTTTTCTTTTTCATACAAACACTGGTGCGCGCGCACACACACACACACACACACACACAGACACACACACACACAACACACAGGGAGGCTAATGGAACATTAGTCTTGTTAAAGCTAACAGTGCGTCTAGTTTTATACCATATCTGAGAGTTACCTGCCAGCACATGGCGCTTATAAACCCCTGTGATAAAATGATATTTATTCCAGATGCACTCGTCTCACTGTGGGCCTCACTATGACACTCCCTTCATCTCTGTTTAACACACACACACACACACACAAACACACACACACACACACACACACATACACAGGCAAACACTTTTAAACTCTCTGCTTGGTCTTCTTCTGACAAGTGCTGGTTGTGGCTACTGCTGTTGCTATGTGATCGTTTAAAAAACTGCTTCAAGTAAAGCACTCCTTCGCTAAATCTTTAGATAACTTTACTGTCAAAGGCCACTTTAAAACATGGTATGCTCTCAGCGGTGCTGGCAGTGTGTCCTCACAGTTTGAAAATAACAAAGACAAGGAAGCCAGCGCTGTGAGGAGGAAAGGTTCCCAGTGGATACGCAGCCTTAGATCTGTAACTTTCCTTTCAAGTCTTCTCTCTCTGTAGCAATATGGAAAGTAAAGTAGGATAAAGGAAGGTCTACTAACAGTAAGCGAAGAATAAAACCTTGTTAAAGAGGTTATCTCTCATACTCCCTTATTTTGGCAGCATCTTTTGTCTTAAATATTGTTATGTGCTGCACATCCTAGAAAGTACTTCACTTTGTGTGTAAACATTTGTGTTGAACACATTGTGATGATCAAATTTGTTCAATCTCTTTAATTGTTCAGCCATGGCGTTTGCTGTTAGCTTGCATGCAGACCAAACAGAAGCAACGTATCACTAGGATGCAGCCCCCTCATTTATTTAAGTGAGAGTACTGTGAGTGTGCAGCTCGGGCACTGAATAAGGGGGCTCCAGTGGAAAACGCAGGATCCAACCAGCGACACAATCCAAGACAAGTCATATAAAAGTTCATAGGAGGCTGGCACCAGGCTGAGTAGCATTTCATACAGGTGGTAATGGAGGTGAGTAGTAAAACAGCTACGCATTTATACTGTATGAACATCTCACAGGTTATTCAAAATTTAACAAGTTTCCATCTACTCTTATATTCTCTTCCCACTTCCCACCCACTTTCAGCCTCTCTCTCACCCATTCTCTATCAGTATCTCTCACCCACCCTGCAATTCTCATCTCTTCCTCTTCCCCCGTTCTCCGTTACTCGCTCCATCTACTCCACCTCTTCTCTCTCGCCGTCTGTAAAGAAGACGGGGGGAATTCTTTCCGTCACTCGGCAGTCGTGTGCCATGATGTCATCGCCGCGGCGACAAGGCAGACAGAAAGCAGAAACACACAAACGTACCAGGCACCTGACCCCGAACCCCAACACACACGCACACAGACACACACACACACACGGCGCAGAGGCTCTCTCCTTCCTAAAACCACTTAAGGCCCCTCGCTTTATCAGAAACACTAATGCCTGGTCTTAGATCACTCACATATTTCTACACAAACACACACACACACACACACACACACACACACACACACACACATACACACACACACACGTACGCACACACACTAAAGCAGCTTCCAGTGTGTGCTGCGTTATCTCTTTCATGCTGTCACCCTTTACTGCAATCTACAGTGTGTGTGTGTGTGTGTGTGGGTGTGTGTTCAAGCGATAGCTGTAAGTCTGTGTTATGACAGCATGTGTTTCAGAAGGTGTCTATGTGCTTATAAGGATGTACTTATGTGTATTTCGCCTGTGTGTGCATGTTCACAGGTTGTCTGTGTGTATTCAAGGCTTATTTCTGAGCATTTATATGTGTAAAACTGAAGTGTGTCCCTGTACATGTGTGTAAAGTAGATTCAGTCCAGTGTGACATTGGCCAGTCTCTGTCTAAGACAAACACAGAGCTATTTTAAAATAATCCCCTCTCTCTGCTCTCTGTGTCCGACTGAACAAAGCAGCCCCCCATTGTTTTCTGTGACACTGTCTGCTCTGGTTACACAGGAGGCTGCTTGTAGGACGCCAGAGTTTACTCTTTAACCCCTGTAGGATGTGATGTGTGTCAAGCTCGACCTCATTTCTGTGAAGGGAGGTTTCACACACTGCACGTTTGTCTTCAGAGAACCATATTTAAGACTTGTTAAAACTTTTGAATGTTATATAGACTTTGAGGAAGGTTTTTCCAAAACCAACTCGAGCCTTTCTGACCAATTTTGAGAAAATGAGCGAGTTTTGAGGCGAGTAAAATCAGCACATTCACTTGTCTGGCGACAGGGGATTTCGAAAAATGTGATAATTATATTTACTATAATCATGAGTTATGTGAGCTTTGGTCTGCTTTAAACAAAAGCAGACAGAATGAGTTTCACAAACTCAAATGATACTTATTTATTGGATTTGTGCAGCAGTTAAAGGAGACTGGATGTGCCCTCACTCACATCATACGATCTGTACAGGGAAGTGTCCAAATCAGTAGATCAAAAAGGTGTGAGCAGTCAGGAATAAAATTGACAGTGAAGAACATTTGTTATAACAGCAATAATACAGTGATAGTCAAAAGTCAGGCTGCATTTGCACGCTTTGATTTGATTTAATATCAAGCTTATTTTTGTTTTCTATTTTGCTGTGGTTGATCAGTCTCTCAGGGCAAATTTTTATGTTAGTTAATGATGCTCTAATTTACCAAATCCTTTGATTCATCACAAAAGCCATTTGCTCTGGAACTAGACAGAAGAAGCTGATGGGTCTTCCAGGGTAAGTGATCACAGTTTTAGGGCTCGGAGAGACCTGAAAACTGGACTCAGTCCTTGTGCTGTGAGCCACCTTCAAGATGACTTTAAATATCACCTCTGACAGAAAACTTTAAAGTATAAAGGTGCTGATTGGTCACCACTGAAGAGGCATTCAAGATGTAAAAGGAACCTCAAGATAGATGTTGGTTTAAAAGATGACCCAGTGGAGAGTTAGGGGTGGCCACCTGGCTGCAAGCTGAGGTCAGTTCAGCCTCGACTGGGTCACCTGGGGGAGGTGAATGATATATAAAAAACCAGGAACACCTGCGAGTGTGTCCAGAAGATCAACAAGATGGAGAGTGCATGGTAATCAAGCACAGTCTCCCACTGGGCTTGTTGTGTATGCACTTGATATTACAGCTGATTATAACATGTTTTCCACCATTAAGAACATTTGTAGATTTTGTTTTTCACTTAAAAGGCGAAAAATGAAAAGGAGAAAGTGAATTATAAGAAAAAGTGTGATTTTAAAAAGAGAAAAGAGAAGAGGAGAGGTGAGAGACGAATGGGGTACAGGAGGGCACATCTGGCTCTCGGTGGTAGCTAATGCTGCCTGGAGGCACACACACATATATGCACATACACACACATACAGAGGTAGCACAGAATCATGGACTGGAGGCATCTGTGATCGAGAGAGGAGCAGGAGGAACTGATCGATTCTTTTCTTCTGCCAGTCTCTTTCCTGTCTTTCTTTTTTCTTTCTTTTCACTCCTTTTCTTTCGTTTCCTTTCTGTCAGTCTGCTGCCAGATAATCAGGTGGCGTTTGGTTGAGAGACCTCACACACACACACACACACATCACACACTTCTATGACTGGTGTTCATGACTCTGCATAACCTACTTGTACGCGTGAATATAAAATTAAACCATTCCTAATTCCTCCTTCTGTTTATGCCTCTTTATCTTTTTCTCTCTCTCACACTCACACTCTCACACACACACACACACACACACACACACACACACACACACACACACACACACACACACAGCTACTAGTTTAGTTTATGTGTCTCAAGAGTAGGGCCCCTCAGAGTAGTATTTCTCTCCCAGCTGACAGCTTCTGTCCTGGGGCAGACAACCAGCATGTACTGGGCCTCCTATTCTCATCTGCTCTGAGCCAACTCTCTCTTTCTCTGTGTAGCATGCACACACACGCACACGCACATATGTTTGAGGTGTGAACTGCTGCTATGCCTCACAGCTCTAAATCGTGAGGAGTAAGAAAGAAAAAGGTACAGAAGAAGACACATAGCGAGAAGAATGAAGCTGGGGGCCTCTCTTTAAAAGTCTTTTAACACACACACTCACATGTGCATACACACACATATACATACACACAGACACACACACACACACACACACACATGCAGACGTGCATGCATGGGTTTATAGCCCTACAAGAGAAAAGAGTGCAATGAATACACCGATCAGAGCAGGTTTTATGAAGCATTTGTTAGTGCTGGCCTGCCATGTGTGCAGCATCAAAGCAGATAGCCAATAAAGCCTTGGTTTATAGTAAACCATTTACCGCCGCTCTCTCTCCTGCAAATGCGCCAACACAAAGTTTCACTTCACTAGATTATAACAGCAGTTATTGGAGAAAATGATCGACACCTACCGCAGTTGTTATGTGCATTCGAAACGTTAAAATTGTTCTTGAGGGCTACATTACACACATCAAAGGGATAATGGTATTTTCAAAACACGGAGTAATGGTAAAATTATTATCGGTAATTACAGTTAAAAATGCCCTCAAGGCTTTTATTCAACGCCAAAAACCAAAATGTGTTTATTGATGTGGAAACGTTACTTGTTTATCATGACTGTAAAAAAAAAAAGAAAAGAGAAGGCTGATTTGCATACTGTCGGACCGCAGCCAGCTCCTGATTTGGTAGGAACTTTGTTTCATCTTTGACTGATGCTCCTTAGATTAAAGTGGCCCAGTGTATAATGTACAACAACACACTGCGAACAGCAGGGTTTCTGGGTGAGATCGTTTTGAAAGCTGTCTGTGTGTGTGTGCTAACCTATAGTGGAAGTGGGTCAGAGACACTGGACATGAATGATTTAGTATGGAGAGAGACGAAGGGCTGAGAGACCATCAGAGAGAATTGGAAAAAATGAGAGAGAGCGAGAGAGAGAGTGTTAGGGAAATAGGTTAAAGCTGGTGCACAGGATAAGTATGTGTGTGTGTGTGTGTGTGTGTTTGAGAGAGAGAGAAAAGCTCCCCTCAAGGAGCTGTTGTACATCAGAGAGGCTTAAAGAAAGACAGCGAGAAGGCTTACACGCTCACACACACACACACACACACACACACACACACAGAGAAAGAAACAGCACTGACAGGGAAGGGAATAAAATAACTGGAGGATTTGGAGGGAAAACAAATCAAAGAGACGTGAAGGGGAGAGGAATGGAGAGAGGGAGGGAAGGAGTAGCGGGAGAGGGAGGTTGAGAGACAAAGGCAGTAAGAAGAAGAGATGGAGAAAGAGAGAGAGAGAGAGAGAGAGAGAGAGAGAGAGAGAGAGAGGAGGGCAGGTGGGACTACTGCATGACAGAATGAGGATCTGTTCTTGACACATTTTCCCCCTTTTTCTCGCTCACTTTTTTCTCCTAAAAAACACTCTCTCCTCTCGCTCCCTCACCTCTTTCTCTCCGCCTGTCTCTCACACACACACACACACTTAAAAACACACACTGTGACTAATAAGAAAGGTGTAAAAATGCATTATCCATGGTCCGCGGGAGTTTGCTCTTTTCATGGGACCACACACACAAACACGCACACACACACACACATTGAAAAGTGTGACTAAAGATGCAGCTTTGTCTTCACTGTGGTTCTTTCCAGTGAATCCATTTCTACGCTGCGCTGCAGAGACCAAGACATCTGCTTACAATCTGTCAGCACAAACTCACTCTTGTAACACCAACCAGCCAAAGTACCGGACACCTGCGACTCCCAACTGTCTATTAAAGCACACTGCGTATATTTTACAAGATATTTGCTTCAGTCGACATGAGAGTGACAGACATGTTTCTGTAGATCTGCTGTATCTGTAGATTTTCTCTGTGGTGCAGCTCTAAAGTGTGTTGGCCAAACTGCATGGAAACACATGGACTGACAGTAAGTAAAGGGAAACAAGGAAATTTTTAGAGACACGGTAAAATCCCTCGCCTTCATCCAAAATGGAAGCTATTTGTTGTATGTGGTTTCCCTAAACATGAACTTTAATGCTTTTAAACTATGGACTGTAAAATTGAATGTATGCTGATCCTGAATAATTATTTTAAAGTCATGATAATATGAATGTTAGGGAGTAAAGATTTTTTCTTTTCCTACACGATAAGCTCAAACCCAGATTTTGCCCATCCACTACAAATAACATATACTTTACTTCACTTTACAGGTGACCACTTCAAACCATATTATACCATATGTATAAGGAGGACTGGGAGATAATGCAGTGGAGGTGTCTTTTATCTGCTATTATACTTAAATAAATGCAGCCACAGGTGATGATTTTCATATTGTTCACTAACAAATGTAAGCCACCAGCTGTCTGGAAGGTAGAAAAAAAATCCACATAAAATCTGAAACTCTTTAGCATAAATTTAAAATGGTCAACAAGGTAAAGTATACAGTACATACATAGTGTGCAGGTAACAGCTGTCCTTTAAGTCTGTCTATGATTAAACTCAACTCCACACTGAAGTAAAAACTGCACAGCAGAAATGACAGCTGTGGTTTGTTACAAAAGGCTGTAAACACGACATTATTTCCATTATCTTTAACAGCTACATTTGCCATTTTAAGAGCAAAAAAAAAGCCCAGAGATTAACTTCATTATCATAATTTGGCAGAAAGCATTGTTTCTGTTTCCATTGTTTCATTTGATTTATCTCATATGATTATGTGGTCAGTTTCTTCAATCACTATCACTTGTATCCACTGACTTCAGTGCCTCACAGTGAGCCAACTTTCCCATTAAGGAGAATAAAGTCTTAAAATGGAAACAGAATCTTTACATTGTAGTTGTGCATTGATTTATTATAGTGCTGATGTGAGAGCTGTCAGGTTATAATTCTGTCTGTTTCTCGTTGGTTCAGTGTATCACTCTTTCTTTTCAGAACGTTAAACAAGCCAATCACAAGCCTGTCACTAGCCTGTCCTGTTCTGCTCTGTCTGTCTGTCTACTACAGTTTTATTATGTCCAGAATAGAAATGTAATCGTTTGGCACTCATAACATACAATCAGAGGGTTTGAAAAAAAAAAGAGCATGTTTTGTTTTCTTCTTTTTGATATGTTTTCCCTCTTCATCGCTCCCTCTCCCTCTTTAATTGCTGTTTAATGATCTGTTTGATGGCCTGGCACGCACAACCTGTAATCAGCTGAGGAAAACAGGCGAGTTTAGGTTTTGCCGCATCCTTTTTTCCTTTATCTGTTCTTTCTCTCCACTTGTTTCTTTTGGTTCTGATGTGTTTGGTTGCCTTCCATCTTTCTGAACATTTTGCTCTTGATCTCGGCTCCTTGTACTTGTTTTAAATCTTGCTCTTTTTATTCTTTTTATTCGGCTCAATTCCGTCTACTTAATTGGTGCAAGAGCTCTGAAATACATGCACAGATTACACATAAAATAAAGACAATAACAATAGACATTATAATACAAAGAGTAAACACTATAAAATGTGACTTTCTCTCTTTCCCTGCTGCATATTCAGCTGAAGATCACTGGTTTGCAAGGCTTCAGAGACTGTCACAAGACCCTGTTATTTAAATACAACTTCTAACTGCAGCACATCTTTTATTGCTTCTATTTTCCTGATTCCAATCTCTCCATCAGTCTCTCACAAGGGAGAAGTAAAAAAAAAAATCAAAGAGGACAAAGGAAGGCAGCCAGAGTCAGAGAGAAGAGGGCAAGAAAGGCAAGTGCTGAGAGCACAAGAAAGCTGGAGAGAGGAGAGGGAGAGACAGAGAGCGAGGCACCCTGATTTGAGCTTGTAAGACTAAGTGTCAAAACCGCGTGCCCCTTTTTGTCACACTAAGCTCCCGACATGTCTGTCATACACACAACACACAACAAATACAGGCACGTTCACAGACTTACTTTGGCACAGTGTGGATTAATCTCATTGCTGTCTGAGGGGATCAAAGCACTTGTCTCTGTGTTTAGTGTGCTGCTGCCATAAGCATGTGTACATGCATTTGTGTGGGAGGATGTATTCTGATGCATGTGTGTGTGCGTGTGTGTGTGTGTGCGTAGATAAAAAAAAAAAAATATATATATATCTACACACACACCATTCAAGTGAAGTGTGTGTGTGGGTATAAATCTACAAACATTCCTCTGGGAGTGAAAGCTTCTATGAAGTCATGCTGTCTCATCTGGTTTTGTAAGTGACTCTGTGTGTGTGTGCGTGTCTTATTTCTGAAGGCAACATGTACTTCTATTGTTAGTGATGGGATAGCTGGTGTGTGTGTGTGTGTGTGTCTTTTACACATGCAGTCATATTGTTAGCGATGGCTTTCCGGCTGTAAAGAGCAGAGCTGTCGTCCAATTGACAGAGCCGTTGAAAATAGAATCTTTTGAGTACACACGCACAAATACACACGTACACACACACATCATTGATTAGTTTCAGTGTGTAGTGACAACAGTGGAGACAGGGACAGACAGAGAGAAATACAGCCTGCCCAGACAGAAATCACTCGATAATGACGTTTCCAGACAGATTTGGGCTCAGAACGGAGAGGATGGATGGAAAGAGGCAAAGAGAAATGGAAGGAAGGTAGGATGCAAGGAATGAGAGATGAAAAAGGAGGATGGGAGAGATGGAGGAAAGGAATGCCAGAGCAAGGGATGCAGTGAGGGAGGGACGGCAGGAATGAAGGGAGGGTTTGGCGGAAGGGGTGCAGGGAGAGGTTTGAAGGGTTAGAGGGAGACTGGGAGGGAGATAAAACGAAGAGCAGAGCAGCAAAGGAGAAATAAATTGAATTTATAGAGTTCACCTTGAGGCATCAGCCAAGGCTCGAACTGTGGGAGGCTGAAGACGGCGCAGCAACTCTGTGATTCTGCAGACTTTAATAGTCAAATTTTACATGTGGCGCAAAATACAGTGTTTGTGTAAACAGACTTCCTGTAGTCAAGATTGTCCAAATTCTTCAAGACACAGCGTGTGTGAGACTGAGACAAGAGGAAAAACAGCATGAGTTACCCATACACACACAACTGAAAACAACTAATTTGATAGATTTTTTTTTCCTCAGAAGGAGTTTCGAAAATCTTCATTTTGATGTGCGACAGAAGATCCTGTTCCAGTTTCTCTAAATAGTTCTACCAAAATATAAAGTGTGCTCAGTGAATCACCCACCAATAACTGATTATCACTTGTTTCTTACGGTCTGAGGAAGCCTCCCACACAGAGAAAACAACTACAATATCAGTTTTTCTTCCCCTACTCAAGCAATCAAAAGTAATGTGACTCACTTCTCTGCCTGTTGCTGGAAGCCGTGACCATTTTCGTTGCCAAAAAAATTGTCAAGTGCATCGCCCCCCAGTTTCCGTACAGCAGGGTCTTTTCAACGTGATGCGTCAGTGTTTTCCTTTGTAATAAACCATCTTTTTAAGCGTCAGTAATGCAACAGTCCCCATAACAACCTCGCAAATAAACAGAAATCAGTCTCTCACCGTTTTACATCTGGGAACATTTGAAACAGATCAATTCTGATTTTAAAAATGTTAAATGCATAATTCTTGTCTGGTAAAACTAACGACCAGTAATTAGCCAACAATTATGGTCATGAGGTGACGAGGGATGCATGAATGTAAAGGAGGAGGATATCATGTAAGTGGTTATAAATTCAATATATACTGCAGTCTGAGAGATTGATGGATGAACGGAAGGAGCGAGGGAGACAGAGATGGAGGTAATATCATTTCTTCGGGATATCACGCAGTTTTGTTGGCTCTAGTAAGTTGTTGTTGGACAGCTGTCTTTCTCCTCTTTGCTTTCCCTCCTTTTCTCTCTGCCAAAAAAACATTTCTGCTTCTTTTCTTTCATTTTATTATCCTCCTACTGTCTCTCTCCCCCCAAAAAAGAGATTTATAACTCTTGCCCTGACCTCTCTCCTCTCTTTTCTTCTGCTCGTTTTGTCCTCTCTGCACTCTTCTCCTGTGTTTGGGTCTTTTCCCTCTCCTCATCTGCTCATCGTCTCTCCTCTTACCACCTCTCTGGTTCACATCTTTATTCTTTCCTCTCGCAGTCTGTCCTGATATCCAACCCAAACTGTTAGTGATATCGACAATAATTCAATGCACTATTATGAAATCTACCTCATTTTGCATTTTAGGTAAATGGTTTTGGTCATAAAAATATAATGTTGTGACCACAAGAATTAAGTTCAACTAATTTCTTTAATCATTTTTTCATTTACTATAACTAATCAGCACACTTGATCAAAACTGAAACTATTGCTGCAACTTAGGTTTAAACTGCAACCCAATTTAATCCTCCACTAACTATTTTCTGTTCAAAATATATAGTTTGAAATCTTATGGAGCCTCTTGCCCTGAATAAAGTCTCTCAGGCAAAGCTGCAAGACAAGTCTCTACAAATTCAAATCACTAGTGGTTGTGAAATTTGTGTTTTTGTGTTGAAAGGATACGTTTTCAGTGAGTTAAGTGTTGACACTTTTTAAGGAGCTGTCATCACTGTAAAAATCACTACATTAATATAGTAAATATTTGAAATTGTCCTTTTTTCACACCCTCCCATTAAAGTTTTTCTTTGGATGGATTTTTTTCATCCAAATCAAAGATCTAAGGATAGATTGTGTTGTGACTTAAAAATAAAGCTGCCATGACTTGTCTTGAATACGACCTAAAATTAAGGGTTAGTAGGTTATTGTCTTGTCTCATCGCCTCATAAAATACTTTAAAAGCCAAATAAAATCTTCTGTATTTATGTTTTACATTAATCAAGTCTTGTTGGACATGAACTGCATTGAATCTAACGCCTCAAAATTGTCCAGAAACATACCCACACATAACCAGAGACATAAATGTGTGTGTTTCTGTGTGTGAATCAGACAGGGCGGAACAGCAAGAGAGAGAGATGTGTGTTAAATGGCAGTAAAGCCAAACAGCGGCGAATAAAATAGGCCTTAATTCATCCAGATTGGGATTTCAGACGTGACACCCTGCTGTTACACAGACACTGTCAGCACATTCCTCCAGCTGGCTGTGACGCGTGCGCGCACACACACACACACACACACTAACACCCTCACACACCTGCCTAGCCCAAACTGTACAAACACATGACAACACACATGCACACAAGTCTGGGAAGAAAATGAGCATGTGCATATTTAATGTACAGCACAAAGAAAATATGTCTGTGTATGCTTTACGAGTGTGCGCGCATGTGTGAAGGTCACTGCAGATGATTTATCAGTGGGAAAGTCACATGTTGGCGTCCTGCAGGGCAGATGTGTGTATCTTTGCGTAGTTCTACATGTACATGTTTGTGGATGTGTGTATATGGTTTTATGGTTTTAAGTGCATATTATTAAATATGAATGTTGATTCTTTCATCTTGTGGCATAATATATACTTTACTGGGTTGTTGCACACACATGCAGATACACTGAAACACACAAACTAACAATTCACATCAGGCCGGAGGTCAGGATAGTGTTGGATAGCATAGTGTACAACTAGCTGGTGAAAACTATGGCACAAAGATGGATAGATACTCTGACAACTACATTACAGACTGTGTGTGTGTGTGTGTGTGTGTGTGTGTGTGTGTGTGTGTGTGTGTGTGTGTGTGTGAGGGGCAATAAGAGCGGAAAAGTGAGGAAACAAGTGATGGCAAAAAAGCGAGACAGAATGAGACAGAAGAGTATGTGTGTTCAACCAGATGTATTTGGAATATATTTTTGCATGGGAGTGAGTGTGTGTGCATGTGTGTTAATATACTCTATGTCTGTCCCAGAAACCACTGAAACATGCCGTATCATATATCATGTCTTACAGTAACATTAAACCTAACACCGATGTAAAACTGGGCAGCAAATCAGACATCAAACCCCAAAGAGTTACGGCAGCCTGTGTGCGCAGAGACAGTTTCATGTGCATTACAGTGAGATATATGGACACACAGGACACAGCCACCTCAAACATCTCATGTTTTACATGTGGGAGATCGCCAGACACAAATGACGTATTTGCTGACCAAACCCTAACGTCTTGTGAAAAATATGAGCAATGGCGTCATGTCTATTACTCATGGCACGACAACTAGCAGCTACCTGAAACATCTAGACGTTTCAATGAGGGGTAACAGAGGGGAAAATACACAATATCCCAAATATGTGAGAAGAATATCTTACTGCAGCCTGACAAATATCATGTATTATGCAGAGGCAGAGCTTGAAAGCGCTGTATTTTTTCAGTATGTTGCCAAATAATCACATGTGAATATGACAATTCTTTACAAGCCCCTGCAGATGATTCAAAGGTGTTGTTTCAAGTGTGTTTTGGGTGAGTTGCTTTTAATCAGAGAAGAACCACTAAACAAGTGGAAACAGTAGAAAATAGTACATTTGGTAACAACCAAAAAAACAGCTGGCCAGTACAGATCACTGTACCAACAATAAGTAATAATATCTGAAAAATTAATCAATATCTATATTTCAATATTCAGCACAGAGGAGGGAAAAGGAGCAACAAACTTGTCGACAAAGCCTACTGTCAGAAATATGATTTAAAGTGATGGAAAAGAATTGTGTTTTTCTACCTGCTGATCTCCCAAAATGTTATACGACTGTATTATTTTGTCAGTCTACAAAAATGGCCCCAAAAAGAAGCAAATAGCTTTTATAGACTTACATTAAAAAAATTAATTTATCATGTTACAGACACAAGTGAATCACTCTGTAATTAACTATCCTATTTCATATGTCACTTGTCAGTAAATACTTAAACAAGAGAAGGAAAAAACTCAGAGAATTTATTTGCAATCACATACTGAATGCATAAGTCATAGATATTTGTCACATAACAGAACAGTGCAGTGTGTGTATCTGCAACACAAACACCAGAGACGATCCGCAGAGTAAACATTTGGTCTCTGTACTGTGGGTGTGATCTGTCAATGGAAACACACAGTCATACCACAGCTCAGAGTTTGGACAATGTGGTGACTGAAGTTTAATAGTGATGGTAACCACAAAGCAACAACGCATGCGCGCAAACACACACACACACACACACAAACACACACACACACACACACACACACACACACACACACACACACACACACGGTGTTGGTGGGAGAGCGAAGTTAAATGATAGCACAGACTGAACTGCCCACTGGAGACTGATAAATCTAATCATGTATGTGTATAGATGGTCTCTCTCTCTCTCTCTCTCTCTCTCTCTGTGTAAGTGTGTGTGTGTGTGTGTGTTTGCATGTCGTTATGTGTGTTTATGCGTTCTATGTTTGTGTTCGTCTATTCACGTCTGTGCCTGTTACATAAATATTCATCATGGAGTCAGTATTGTCATAAAAAGGAATGGTGGACATGTCTTGACGTTAATAAATCAATCATGGTGTGCTTGCACACATGGACACATACACACACACACGCACCCACATACGAATTCACATATGAAAACAAGGCCACGCATTCTGAAGCGCTGATGCCTATAATAATCACATGGGTCGTTACTATGGTGATAAAATGGCCAATAACTTGCTCACCTGGGCTGTGAATGGACATGCTGCTGGACGGACAGACACACACACACACACACACACACACACACACAGTCTCTTTCGCAAAAACAAAGAAATGCAATGTTGGTAGAAAACGTCGCAGACACAGTGCAGGAAACCTAAATCACAGTGCATGCCCTCACTTTCCCATGATGCCACAATAAAAGATAGTCCCACCGCGTGCTTAAATAGGCAGGGCATGCTAACATGGACATTCTCCCTGGCTTCTATTTCAGCCCAAAGCGTCATTCCACTAAATTACACCTCGTTGTAAGGTCTCAGTGAGGATGTAAAACAGCAGAAAATACATGGAATCATTGGACTGCTGGACTCCTCTCAGCTGCACTTAAAATGCAAACCCATCTATTAAAATTGAATTCAAATTTACTCTGAGTTACAGTGTGTGCATGAATGTGTGCGGGTGTCTGTGTATGTAATCAATCACATGAAGAGTTGGACAGCGGTACATGGCTATTGCATTAACACACTACTTAACTTCTATGACTTTAAAGTGCAGACAGAGAGAGAGAGAGAGGAGATAAAAGAAGAGAGGAAAGAGGAGGAAGAGGAAAGAGGGAGGCGATGAGTTGTCGGGTGAAGATCATGTCGATGTGACCAGTGACCACCTTCCTTGAACACTTAGGCAACTACTGGAGATATCACGAGAGTTGCTAATTTCAGGGAAAGTGTTGAAGGTCAAACCTGAGTACTGGTTGGAAATATTACTGTGCATATACCAAGAGGCCACTGCAGCCAGTTAGGTGAAAAATACAGGAAGGTAAATATTTGCATAGGCCCATTATGGCATGGAAAATATGCTAAAATGTTTCATTTTTATTCTTAATGTGCATGAAATGACAGAAAACAGAGAAATAAATGAATTTGGAAACATGAAAAATGACATGTTTCCAACAGTTGATGGTAATGTTCGGCTTGTTTTATATATTAACATAAATAAAAGTATTAAAATGTGTCTTACTTCATCTCCAGGACCTCCTCCAGGTGCTTCCGCCTCTCAGCCCGCAGGGCGGTCAGGTGACCTTCCTTCTCGGCCAGTGAGAGCTGAGTTGATGACAGCTTGGCTTTCATCACCTCCAGTTCCTGTTTCACCTTCTCCATGGCAACCAGCAGGTCCTCCACCTGACACACACACATTGGACCACATTACTTTCCCATATTCTCTCTCAATCTGTCTCATTTTTGCCCTTCAACTTTTTAATTTGTTTTTTCTTAACACAGAAATGGTGAGCCTTTAAGTCCGTATGTGTATGTGTGTGTGTGTGTGTGTGTGTGTGACAGCGACTGTGCTTTGAAATGTTTTAATAATTTCTCTGTTTACATAAAATGCTCCACTGCAGAACATCAAAGTGTTGTTTTTTTTTCTCCTTGTTTTCTTTTTTCTCTTTATGTCGTTTCTCTCTCTCGCTCTCTTATTTTATGTGTCCCTCTCTCTCTCTCTGGGTGTATATCAGCTTGTCAGTTTGATGTCTCTGAGGTCACAGTGTGGAGGTCACTACAATTCTCACAGCTAGACGATGATCTGGCCTGCCACCCCCCCACCCCCCATACACACACACACACACACGCTCTTTCTCTTTGGATACTATACATACTACCTGCTTCTCTGAAATGTTGAAGTACAAAGGAAGAAAAGCAAAAACATCAAAACCAAAGACAAAAGGATTAAAACTGAAAAACAAAAACATTTATTTCAATTCTTCTAAAAAAAACAAATGGCTTCAGCAGAAATAAAAAAGTGAAAACCCTGAAGATGAGCTGAATCTGAAAGCAGCTCCTGGCCAGAGGGAAAAGCGATGAAGACAAAATAAGAGTCTTGCTATTTGAATAAAAACTCAAACAAATGAAGCCAGGCCTCTAATGAAGCTACAAGGTGGAAGAGCTTTCTCTCATGTTTTGCCTTTACTCTGCTGATAATTTTTTTCTGTTTCTTTCCACTTTAATCTTGTTCCAAGACTCCCGTTTTCCCATACTGTTAGAGCAGATGAATGAATGAATGAATGGATGGATGACTGTGCATACAAACCAAGGTCTGATCTATTTTAAACAACATCTTTCACTAGTTTAGAAGACAGCGTACAGTAAGAAAGTTTAGCAGAAAAAAGTATTTACATTTAACTTTATATCCTGCAGTTCAATAAAATAAAGATGTGAGTGGAAT
Source organism: Seriola lalandi dorsalis (assembly GCF_002814215.2). Taxonomy (NCBI): domain Eukaryota; kingdom Metazoa; phylum Chordata; class Actinopteri; order Carangiformes; family Carangidae; genus Seriola; species Seriola lalandi. Next base: position 398,985 of record NW_019525132.1, on the reverse strand, counting down.
AAAAAAAAAAACACTGACTGGCGAAGACATGAATGACTAATGAAATGTAGTAAAAGGCAGGTGAGTGCGGTCTGTGATGATTGATTGTTACCTTTGACCACCTAAAGCCGGCTGTGGTGAACTCATGCAGTGGAATGTGAGAGAGCTGCATCCGAAAAGAGCAGAGAGAGAGAAAACAGAAAGGCAAGGGGACGGTGACAGTGAGGGGGGAGAAAAAGGGATA
>NW_019525132.1:291012-398742 GCF_002814215.2 Seriola lalandi dorsalis | reverse complement strand
GTGGGGGCGTGGGGGGGTGAGAGTGGGGAACAAATAAAAGAGAGAGAAGGGAGAAGGAAGAGGACAGAGTGAGAGAAGACCAAAGGAAAGAGGGATAAAAGAATAGGCAGAGGGAAGGACAGATAACATAGTATGAAAGTAGGAGAGAGGTATAAAAAAGGACACAATCAAGAAGAGGACAAATCAAACAAAGTTGATAAGAACAGGAGAGAGGAGACGAGGAGACACGATTAAAGCAACAAACATACAGGGAGGAAAAGCAGAGGAAAAGAGAGGAGAAAGAGAAAAGTTGTAAAAGTGCTCAAGTGAAAAAATAAACTGTACCGCAGAAGGGGAAAACTGAGAAAGCAAGAGACACAAATGCTAAGAACATGAAAGAGAACCAGATAAAAGAAAGTGCAGACAGAACGCAGTAAGTAGTACTGAGCAGTCAGAAACACAGGCAGCGTTAAAAATGCAATCCAGACAAGACAGAAAGGAAAGGAGGGGAGGAGAGGAGAGGACAGGAGAGGCTATGAAAGGGATATAGGGGAGGAGGAGGAGGAGAGAAAGGCCTTTGGCCGACATCAGAGATGTAGAGACTGAAGGATGGAGGGATGCAGGGAGAAGTGACGAGTGACGAGGCCCGGCTGGAAAAGAAGGAGCTGGAGGACAGGAGGACAGCAACCCCAGTTTCAGTCTTCTCAGTGTGTGCGTTTGTGTTTGTGTGAGTTCACATTTATTTAAAGTGAAAGAAAGGAAGAGAGAAGAAGGTGCACTGGGTTCAAGAATTAAAATTGTCTGGTTAATAAAGGACGGAAAGCTGGAGAGAACGTCTGTCTTTAGTTTGGTCTCTGAAGAGACAGATGGCGTGTGTCATAGTGTTGACTCACTTCTCACACACGCACGCATGTGCACGCACATACACACACACACATACACACACACACATGCGCGCGCACACACACACACACACCTTTCTTCAGTGGTCACACATACACTAGTGACTCATGTCTAGCAGAATAGGTTGAGTATATTTTCATGTGGTCAACCATTTTTACCGGACGAACCGTATCCATGGGACAGTCACTCACACACACACACACACACACACACACACACACACACACACACACACACACACACACACACACACAAACATACGAGTTGTCAATATATGGCTGTACATGAACAGTGTGTTTATGTATGTCTACCAATATTTAGTAATGGCATGTGTGTTTGTGCCTGGTTTGGCTTCATTTGCATGTGTGTGTGTGCGTGTGTGTGTGTGTGTGTGTGTGTGTGCCAACACTATAATAAGCAATGTGTGTGCCTTTGAACAGGCCGTCCTCATTAAGGGAGGAAATTGTCTCTCCCTCTGTCATCATTTTATAAATCATTATGTGAAAGGTTAATTGCAGTGACGCAGTTGTAAAACAGGGACACAAAAATATTTATTTACAATTTACTTGTGTATATAGAGACACGTTTCCAGTTAGAAAACCAAAGTCGCGTCCATCTGGCTCCTGCTGAATGGTATGTTGTGCTGCATCGGCGCACTGTTTAAATAGTAGTTAGCACTTCTTTCCGCCATGTTTGTGTGTCTGGAGAAATATGTGTATGTATGTGGAACGCTGTCTTGTGTATTACTATCCTGCCTGTGCGTACTGAGTGCACACGTGTGTATGTGTGTGTGTGTGTGTGTGTGTGTGTGTGTGTGTGTGCTGAAAGGCTGAGCTAGTGTTGTTGATGTTGGGTGAGGACTGCGCTGAGCGTTTGGCTGCCATCGCCACTCGTTCACCACACGCTGACGTTTCTGCTCCTTCCTCCTTCACTGAAGCATCTGAAGACGAGGACGCTCTCCAGCACCCTGTCCTGGCCTAAATGGCCTCCATTCTGTCTAATTAAAGCTGCCACTTCTCGAATTTTGAACCATTTCAATATATTGCTGCAAAATTAAATGTGAAAGCTTGGCATAAATTACTCTAAACAAATTAAACCACAGTCAACTTCAGGAAGATAAACATGTTGGACGTGACTTTTTCATCTTTCCTTCACTTGTTTCAATCTTCACTGTTGTGAACACTCACAGTTTTAGGCCCCAAATATTCTCTGCAACTGCTTATAAAATGCTGAAGATCTTGAAAAGGTTCTTAGGCCACTATGAAGGTTTATATAGTTAGTGCATGTGACTGTGGATGTTTCCACTGGTGCTCCCACTCTTCCTCTTAGAAATGAGAAGGAATAATATCCATTAAGTGTTTTTCATGTACTCAACAATACCACATACATATTCTTCCCCTGATTGCACCAACCCGTCATTAAAGCTGCATCAAATTCAAATATTCAAATCCAAAATGCTATTTCTTTTTGGTTGCATCATTACATCAAAAGAAAAATCCAACCTATCACGAGCGTCATTTTAATCATGTTTCCTGTGGTACTTAGTAGCTCTGAAAACTTCAGGAGCTTGACTAGAATTTGAAATAAAGTTTTGAGAGATTTAAAAAGCGCTTGTTTGAACATGGAGCTGGAGAAGCTAAATCTGTCTTGTAAGCCTCATTTCACCTTTACGTAGAGTGTCTGCCTCCGTCTGTCCATCATGTCTTTTTCATGCGCTACATCTGTCTGCTCGTCTTTGCTCACATTCTGTCTTCTCTCCACTGCATCTGTCTGTCTGGAACTTATTCTGTGGTGGAGCTCACTAACAGTTACCAAGGATGAAGGTGTCAGCAAAATACCTCAAAAGTAAAACATCTGTTTGCATGCCTGTCTTCATGTGTCTGTCCAGAGGTAGTCTGGTAAGTAAAGGCCAGAGAGGACAGCCAACATTTAGAGGCAGTAATAACAATGGAGTCCAGCTGTTGTGCCAACAGCTACAGCGGGCAGTGTTTTCTCAGGGCACTTTTCATCCTTACGGCCCACGCTGTTTTTTCCCACTTGTCAAAACCCATCCATGCTCTGAGGAACATTTCCCATCTCTGTGGCCTTGTTAAGTCACTGGTGCCCAGGGGAGCGACACACACACTCCTAACTGGTCTGAGGTTGAATCCACTAAACCCTTCCCTTCTGAGCCTCCCTTAACACCGTTAAGAGCGTTCATACTGTCTCAATATAGATAAAACAGATTACAAACTGGAGCGGTCGGGCTCGCACTCAGTGTAAGGAAAAGCTGTTTGTGTGTTGCCGGCCGAGGAGCACAAAACACAAGCTGTTCTTTAAATAGAGATGTATTTACCTCTCCTCCAAATGAGGAGTGACTGGGCAAACACACATACAGAGCCACACCTGAATGAGCTCAGTTGGCACGGGGCATGTGTGTTGCCGCTGCCATTAGCCACTTTTGGCATGGCAATGTTTAACTATGTCAGAAAGACTTTTTACGTTGCCACAAAGTTGTTTGTCCGTGTATGTTTTCTTGTATGTTTGTGACTGTAACTGTCCCACAAAGACAGTGTGTGTGTGAGTGTGTGTGCAGATAAATATCTGATAGGGGTTGAGTTTAAGGAAAGGTTTGGTTCACACATTTAAGGGGATCATAGACAACGTTAAGCGATTGCGTGTTTATTAGACACCGTAGGAGAGAGTACCTGTTTCTCGGACTGTGTGCGTGCTTGCTCCTCCTGGGCGAGCACCACCTCCCTCTCTGCTGTGATCTGAACGCTCTCTCTCAGCGCCTCCTCCAGCTCTTCGATGCGATCCTCCTTCTGACGGAGGGAGTCCTTCGAAGAGAAGGTATGCAATGTGTAAGTGCAAAGACAGCATGGATATGGAATGAGTTGATTAGCCCAGAATTTATTAAGGAATAAGTCTACAAAAACATTTCATCTACCAATCATAATCATTATTTAGATTAGATACTTGTAATCTCTACTATCTCTACTCTTTTGCTTCTTTACATCAAGGGGTCCAGAAAAAAACCTTTTAATTCAAGTGTAGACTATCCAGAAAACCATTTGGTTTACTCACGTACAGTACAAAACCTTCCTCGATCTGATATCCACCATATCTGACAGAGTGTGTTCTAAGTTTCCCGTAACAGCAGCTTTGCCTGTCACATCTTGCTTTACATGTCCCCTGACTGAAAACCTTGGCCACTCCTCATTCCAGTCTGCTGCTCCCTGCAACTGCAGTGAGCTGCAAAAAGACTCACAAATTAGACAATCTGATCTCCATCTGCCTCAGAGGACTCAGGAAATCACACATGAAGCTGTTTTTAAGTAAAATGAGTGCATGAACTTCCTGCCAATTCCTCATAAAAAGAGCTGTTTTCCTCCTGCCAGGCAATTGACTGACTTCAGTGGTTACATTAGAATTGAATGAATAGCTGATGGAGACCAGGTGGGACACAGAGGATGAGACATTACAGTGGCCATGAACAAACCTCCAGAGCATCTCCAGCACATGTGCTGTGAATCTGTATCCTGCTCCAGATCCAACATTACTTGGTGTCTAACTATGCAGACTGAGATGAAATTTAATTGAATTAAATCTTCTTATTGCATTGAATTAAATTTACGGTCTAAATTATACTCACATTCCATGTACAGTCTTCAGTGCTGGTTAAACTATGCAGAGTAGCTTACAACTGACACACACACTAGTTATGGTTGTAACCGCTGCGGTCTCATAAGTCTGAGTGACTCACATAGCTATCAGCTCATCTCCTAACCACACACATATGCAAAAATGACAACCTCCAACCTCCTTAAACCAATGATCAATCATAGCTAGAGGGAGCATATGCTTTTTCGCGAGCACACACACACACACACACACACACACACACACACACACACACACACACACACACACACACACACAGAAAGTGTTTTCATCTGCCTCTAATCAAAGAGGCCACTGAGATTAACGATTACTGGAAGGGGAGAGGGAGGGGGAAGAGGAGCATGGATGAGAAAAAAAAAAAAAAGAGAAAGTCAGGCAAAGTTTAAGGGAAATTCAAGGTGAAGAGGGTGAAATTAAAGGTGGAGATGAAGAGGTGAGAGACAACCTGTAATCTCAGGAAATATGGGGAAAACCGCAGTCACGATCATCACCCCACACATTCACTGTTCATCTTGTGGTCACTTGACACTTGAGCAGAAAATTAGGAGATGCTCTCCCACCACAGGAAGCATTTAAAACCCACAGCATTCACTTCATAGTTGAGTGTTTCTCCTCTAATCACCTCTCCTCCTTATTTCATCAACCTTTTCTCCCCTTCACCATTTTTTTCTCCTCTCCATCTTCCATCTGCTCTCCCTGTCAGTCATCCTCTTCAGTTACCCCCTCTCACACACTCCCTGAGCGAGAGCTGCATCGCATGTGTGTGTGTGTGTGTGTGTGTGTGTGTGTGTGTGTGTGTGTGAGTGAGTGTGTCTGACATTGCCTCAGGCTGCTCCCTGTCATTATTGTCACCTTACAATGAAGCATTGTTGTGATAGCAGACAATATTCAAGGTAAGACATAGAGATGGGGGAGAGAAACTTTTTCCTTCTCGCGTTTTTTCACCCTCTCGTTCTTTTCACTCCACCCTCCTACAGCTTCTACCCTCCTCTTCCTCCCTCTGTACCTTAATCTGCTGGGAGCTTTCGCTGAGATTGTCCTCTCTCTTCTTGGCCTCCTCCATGAGCTGGGCGTTCCTGCTTTTCTCCAGCTGCTCCTTGTGTTTCAGGTTGGCCACCTTCTTCGACTGGTCCTTCATCTGCCTACACACACACACACACACACACACACACACACACACACACACACACACACACACACACACACACAAAATCCATAGTCAAAGTCAATGCATCACCAAATATGGATGACAATTATTTTATAGTTGCAAGTGTGAGGAGCAGCTTTAGACATACAAACATCAACTGGTGAAAATCTCGGATCACAGTTCATCACAAATAATCATTTAATATTAGTAAGTGAATTTATATGTTAATATGCTACAAGATAATATTGATTGAAACAGACACATATGTGCCTAAAAACATCCAAATGTCTCAATAACTCAACTCAAAGAATCAATCTAAAAGTAAAGGCTACACAGAAATAGACAAACGGACCTGTATTCATTTAGTAAATACAAGTATGTCCAAAAAAATGCACAAATATTTCAATAAGACAGGGCGTCCCAGGGTGCTACATGTCTAAGATGCAGACCATGTAAGCACAAAGTCCCTGATTTAAGTCCAGACAGGGACATTTGTTTCCTAGTGACCTCTTTGCTATCTTTCATTATTTCCTGTCAAGTCAGTACTGTCAGGAAACAGGCATAAACGCTGGAGAAATCCTTAAAAATATGTCTGAATAACCCAACTTAAAGAGGACTATTATTGGCTTTGCCCTCCTCCCTTCCATACTATATCTAAAGACCAGATCCAACATCCTCAAACCTCAAATTACAAAACCTAGAGACTGTATCTTCAGCAGCAATGGCATAGCATTGAAGAGAATTTCAGATTTTTCTTTTAAAGAAAAAGTTTGTGAAGCTCTGAAAAGTACCAGTTTCATCCTTTATCCTTTCACAGCACTTGGAAACCACCTCTGACTGCAAAAATCTGCCACAGTGACCCCAGATGCATGCACACAAACACAGAGCAATAAGCTGAATACACCAGTATTTACAATGCTGGCAGCTTCTAAACGCAGCTGACATTTAATACATCGAGTCAAACCGTCATATTCATAACACTTTCAGGACACAGTGCCTGTTTGTTCCATTACGATGATACTACAAGACACTGCGATTAACTATTCTGCACAATACAGTGCAGAAATAAAATCCCTCGAGGCCAATATAGTGTAAAGATCAGTGAGTGAATTCAATGAAAAGCTATGAATCAATGACGAGATGACATTTCAGAATTCCTCAGCAGTGGGAAGTATGAGGATCTTTTCAGAGAGGGATTACTGGGTGTCGGGAAGCAGTCTAAATCATCATCTGGGGAAAGACGGAGAGAGAGAGCAAGAATAAAAGAGGGAGAAAGAGAGAGAGAGATTTCTCATGGGAGCAGCAGGGTTGCGGAGTGGAGAGAGGGTTTAATCCCAGTTTAAGCTGTCTGGAGGCCATTGTGGCTCTGTCACAGACCTATCAGCTATCACCACCAGCTTGACTTGATCAGGATCTTTCATACCTTCCATACACACACACAGATGTGGACTAACACAAGCTAATGCCAGTAAGGTTTAACAACGTCTACTGAATGATGACACAAACGAAAAATAAGTCAAACACAAAGGATGAATGTGCAAGCATAACACACTCACATGTGCATACACAGGCACTCATCCAACAAAGACACTTGTAAGACAAAACAAAACTGCTGACTAAGACATTAGAAATTAATCAAGCTCAATAAAAGTCAGTCTTTTCACTCTGCGAATGTCCTCCAGTCTTTTGTATGTTTGCATTTTTTAAACATGTGTACAGTGCGTCTCCCTGCGCTGCGCAAATGTTTATGCATGTGCGTGTGTTCCTGTTATCATAACTTTTTACAGGCTCTCAGATAAATCTATTTTCTCCACTTCCATCGCTACAGCTGCCAGTAAAAGACCTCCAGTGATGGGAATCCACAGCGAGCACCGTCTCACACCAGCAGCAAAACATGTGCACTCATGGGAAATCATTTTTACGAGCCATACGCTGCATATTCTGTTTCCAAAGGTGTAAACAGGTTCTAATCGTCGCATGACGTTTGACCTTTGTCTCTTCTCTGCAAAGCTCCGAGCTTAACTCGTTGCATTTGCAATCCTCCGATCTCACAGTTTGCTGTTTCACTTATTTTATTTTCACTGTTTTACCCCTTTGAGTGCAATCTCCTGTGTGAATTCATAAGAGAATAGTTTTATTGTTTACACCGAGAGTGATATACATATTCTGGAGTGTAAATATTTAATGACACAACTTTCTTGCATCTTTCCAGTCTCTCTAAGCCTTGAACTACCTGCTACACTAACCTAAAATAATGGGAGTAATCCATCAAATGGCTTTAACATCAATATCACTGCCAGAAAAGTTGAGAAATGATATTGGCAGAGGATGGGAAAATAAAATCCTCTATGTGTTTGCTAAAAGGTCCAGGGGGCCCAATTGCAAACCATCCAGAGAAACTTGGGAAGCTGGAGGAGAAATTGAAATGCGACGACGGGGCCAAAACTGCTCTGCAGCACCTGGCCTGTTCAAAGCTCACAAAATAATAATCTGAGTCGAGTGTGTGTGTGGGTTTTACTTGTATTGTTTTTGTGTGCATCTTTTAACGGCCTACATGTGTAGCATATTGCATCAGCAAAACAGTAAAGCAAATGAAGTAAGCATGGTGGTTTTTGTTTCCTCTGCTGCGTCCTGATTTCAGTTTGCACCCTGCATGTGGGATCGAGTTATTTGAATATTTGGGATCAATTTTGTGCTATACGCCCTGTGTGAGTGTGTAACAGGTCATAAACAGGCAGGAATGTTCCTATTGGAGGATTTCCAGGAAGCTCCAACCATCTGGTTAGCTCTCTGAGGTTTCCCCACTTCATGCTACATTTACTCTATGTATGGGAGTGTATGTGCATGTGGAATAGACTTTTAGATTGCAATGTTTCCTATTGATTCAACACTCAGTTCCCACTCACATTCTCTCTCTCTCTCTTTCCTCTTGCCCTTTTGCTAATGCTAAACACTTGTTTTGCTCAAACCTCACTTGTTTGCCTGTATCACTTTTCAGCACGCAGATCATTTGCATGGGTAACTATTGCGCATTTGCATGAGACCACAGCAAGTTCCTCTCCATGCTCTCTCCGCTTATTGGAATTTTCTTGCTCTCCCAAACCAACTCCTGCTCTTTCCCTCCACTTGTTTGCCATTTTTTTACACGCTGCATTATAATTATTTGCATGAAAGCAATCATTTATTTGCCTGAAGCCAATGTATCAGGACAAATGTTCTTCTCCTCACCGCTCAGTTTCCTCCGAACCCACACCCTCTCCAAATCCAACATTACCCTTTCCTTCGGATAAAATATTTTCATCTGACCATGGACCATTACATCCTTTCCTCTCCCCGATTCCTGCCTCTCCCTCTTTTGTCACTTCCATCTCCTGTACTTTCCCTCAGACTCCTCTTCTCCCCTCTAAAAAAAAAAACTTTTTTGTTTCGCCATAATGTTCTATCATCTGTAAATATAATGTACCTGTGTTTTTAACACTATAAATACACATATTATATCATATATATAAGATGAAAAGGTAAATTAGAGTTTAAGATAATTTTTCTGATTAATCAATTCCTCTATAAAACTAGACACAATCTCCTGGTGCCCAACGGGATTTCTTCAAATTGTTTCAAAGACAAACACCAGCATACTAAAAAAAAAACATACAGGAAAAGAACAGGCAGAACATCCTCCTCACATCTGAGGAGCTGAATACAGCAGAGGTTTGCTTGAACATATTTACATACTTGCTTGAAACGTGACACAAAACGATTGTTCAATTCTCAAAATAGTTGCTGAATATCTGTCTGCTGATTGACTATGTGTTTCACTTCTATCGGAGTTCATCTAACACGTTCGGTCTTTTGTCATAGGTCTGCTCACGTAAAAATAAGTTACAGTAAACTCTTCAACCATAATGGCTCCATTCATTTTTCCATATTAATATCACATATTTATCCTGACTGTGCTTGACAAGATGACATTTTTTATGCTGCATAATTACATAAAATGGATATATTCTACATGTTCTTTGTAATAATTTTATGCACGTTTCCTCATAATTACGCAGACATATCTTCTATACTTTTATATCTGTACAAACGGTGTGATGTTGACTTTAAGGTTAAAGTCTGCAGGTTTATAATGATGCTTTGTGAGAACCTGTCATTCTGTCAGGGTTGAAGAGATGAATATACTGACAGTGACTTGCCTTTGATTACGATTTTATGACACTAAATGCATCATTATGCTAAATAAATAGATTTTTACTTCGAGGAAGTTACTGAATCTCACTCTCCTCTATGTCATCTGGACCTCTGGCCTCATGTGGAAAGGCAGGAGAAAGAGGGGTTTCCCTACAGGGTTTGATTAAGTATCAGATTAATATTATTTCTGTATTATCCTGTAACTGTGATACTGTGACATGAGTTCAGATTCTACACCATACATCATGTGTCAGCTCAACCTTTTCTTTCCACTTCCCCTCCTTTATGTCCTGACAAACAAACCGGATGTTACATGAATACAGTTTTCATTTTGCACATTTAATTAAACACTAAAACACTTTGATTGCACTCGTTGCCTTCAGGAGCACAAGTTCCTTGTTGAACTCAGTGGCTCTGCTCAGCGGAGGCTCAGCGCCATTTGAAGTTGTTTTAATATGTAAAATACTTCCTTCACTCTCCCTCTGAAATCACTTTCAACAACTGCTGCAAACCGCTGGAGGAGGCGGAATCACGAGAGAGTTCACTTTACCCACAGTGCTGTAAACACAACACACTAATGTGCAGTGAAACCACGTCGCATATACACACACACACGCACACAGTGCACACACAGTGCACACACAGTGCACACACAGTGCACACACAGTGCACACACACACAATCCTGCACTCTTTGACACGCAGGATAAATGTACAAGGCACAAATTTACCGAAACTGTGCTGATAGGACACAAACACAAACAAACAAACACACACACACACACACACACACACACACACACACACACACACACACACTCAATTAGACACTCACACCAAGGGACGATGCTGTGAACCGCTCCGAACACAACCTGCTTTGTATTAGATTAAATCTCTGGGTTGGACCACACACACATTTTTAAAGCACACACACATTTGCGCAAATAAAACAACAACATGCATCCATTTTTCACCATTTACACAGAAACACACTCACTGTGGTATATACTGTAAACATATATTATGTGCTAATGTAAACACACACTAACATACTTGTTGACAGCAACAAGTACGTTGGTGTGTTTGAACTTCCTAAATTTTGCAAAACCACAAAAATATCGTCATGTACTGACCATACACACACAAACACACACACACACACACACACACACACACACACACACACTCTCTCTTATATATGCTACATACACAGACACATATACACTAACATAAAATAGTCTTCATTTAAGCTTAAAAAGTAAAAAAATAAAACAGTGAACACTGCTTGCAAATGCTGGTAAAAATGAAAACGCACACACACACATACACACGCAATCTCATAAACTTCAGTAAACATCAAACTCTCCAAAATAAAAAAAACAAACTTTTTAGCCTCCCTCATTAGTATGCTGCTGATATTCAGGGACCCACATTAAGGTAATATTAATATTACATTTGGAGACCTGTATAAATATTTGATCAGAAATGCTCGGGGGCCTCATGTATGTTTACTGCACATAGTTCACCCAACATTAACATCAAGGATTTCCTTTTAACTATTTGGAATTCAGTATTTCCTTTGAAAATACAGGAAATATTGGTTTGGTTTACTAAGCCTATAAAAACTATAAAACATAAGAAAAAAACTGATCAAAACATAATAGTTTAGTCTTGCCCACTGCTGGTGCGGAAGAAAAACTTAGAGTACAAGGAGGACATTTCTGAGGAGTAAAGAAAGAAATGCTTAATTTATGATTTGCAGAATGACTGTAGGAAATCCCTCAGGCAGACCAGTAAATTTGTGGGGTAAATAAGGAGCTGAGGCCTGTGTGTGTGTGTGTGTGTGTGTGTGTGTGTGTGTGTGTTTGTGTGTGTGTGTGTGTGTGTGTGTAAACTGCCACGGTATGGGTTACTCCAAACTAGCTGTAAAAATACTGTGATAAAACTGCAGACAGAATTAAATGTATTTCTCAACTGCATCTGTCCTTATGAAAATAAATCATATTCAGGAGATATATCGCCACTTCAGAACTAACAATACACTCACCTCAGAGTGTTTAGATAATAGCAATAATGTAAGCATGTGACAGAGAGCTGGAGTTGTTGTTGGCAGTGTCTTTGTTTAACATGGAAAATGACAAAGTCCCTGCGTTACACACTGACACTCTGTTCTTCAGCTTCATATTCGTCTTCTGATTTGAATTCCAGATTAGAGTCAACAGTACAGGAGGACTATCAGCATGTCTCACTACTTACAGTATGCTGTTATATGCCTCAATACAGTAGCATTGCTTTCATTTTTAATGATCCTTTTAACTTTTAACACCTTGATACTTTGTGACTTTTCCTAATTCTATAACAATTGCTTACAAACATAATTTTTAAATGATAACTGTGTCTGTTTGGTGTCCCCAGCTGTAAAACATGGGGAAAAAAACAGTGGATTTTCATAGGCTCCACATCTGATTGTTTTCATTACTGATTCATCTCTGGATTATTTTCCGATTAATCCTTTGGTGAATAAAAAATCAAAATGAATTATCAAAATGTCTGCCGATTAATGTTCTGTCAAATGATTAACCGACTGTGGCTCAAAGAAATGACTGACACCCTTCATCCTGAGAGAATAAGATGCTCTGAGGAGCAAATAGTGGCAATTTTACAGGATTTGGCTGCCGCTCGTCTGTTACCTAAAAAACAACCCAAGTGGACATTCCTTGTGTAATTGATTGTCCATCATTACTTTTCACCTTTTGTTTTTATTTTCCATTGCAACCATTACGGTCATATACAATGTACTGAGCAGAAGCAAGGGAGGGTGGGAGGTCAGTGATTTCTGTGTTTGGAGTTTTGTATCAGTTTAGTCATAAGAGGTCTAATGATCCCCATGTCACAATGTAGGATAACACACTGAACACGTCTATGTCTGTAAATTACTTTTTGGCAAACAAAAGGGACGTAGTTGTTAACACAGAGCCAATTTAACACGTAAAGCAAAAAATATTTCCTTATTTGTTATAGAAACACTGTTTTATGGTCATTTATGTAACTCATCAGCATCATCAGATGTTCCCAAAGCTCTGTTTATGGCAGAGTTAACAATTTAATACTTTGTCGAAAAACTGTATTTTAATAAGGTCAGAAGAAAGAACAATGATTAATTTTGCCTTTTTCACCTGTTGAGATCGTAAACACTGTGGAAATGAAGCTACAAAATACAAAGGTTAATATAATATACTACAAGGCAGAAAAATATTCTTCATCAAAATTGTAAACAAAAAGTATGTTTTTCATTTTCCCTCAGCCCTTATGTGTGTGTGTGTGTGTGTGTATACAGGTATTTTAATTTGATAACTCTCAGTACTCATCATAGTGTTGGCACCAATTAACTTGCAAATTCCTCCTTGCATGTGTGTTTGTCTGTGTGGAAGAAAAAAACCAACATACATGGTCTGTGATAGCGCGTGCGCGCGTGCGTGTGTGTGAGTCTGCTTGTTGTCGCCAATTAGCTGACAAATCCATGCACAACCTCAATGCTCAGAGTCATACAGGACCTCAAAGGGATCACACACACACATACACATACACACACACACACACACACACACAAAAGAAACAATGCAATTCCTTTTTAAGCTACAGAAACCTTGATGTCTGACACTTGGCAGTGGATGAGGAGTTCCTTAGCTCAAGATCAAAACAACAAAAAAAAGACAGGACGAGAAAAAAAAAAAAAACACAAAAAGGACAGAAGAAGAAAAAGAAGTTTTCTGTCGTCTACCAGACAGCAAGGCAATGCTAACTTTTTCTTTTGTTTCTTTCCCCCTCTAGAGTTGAATCACAAAACACCAGAACAACAGTATTGAAAAAGCTGACAAGACGGCAGGGGAACAGTGGCTCTAGAAGTTAAAAAGGAAAGGACGAGCAAAGAGAACTGGCACTGGGGAGACCTTTACAGCAGAGCAGGGCGCACAAAACACTCCGACCACCACATTTATGCAGGAAACAGAAGGAAGAAGTGGTTATTATGTGGTCGATCACAATGTGTAGGTCAGAGAAATTTCAATATGACTTTGATATGTCTGTTTGAAACGACCAAAGTCAGACTTTGGGGTTTGCATGCTGAAATCTCATTAAAGAGTCACTTTCTGAGCACAGATAATAGAAAATGTAATAGTCAAAAAAAGAAGAAAAAGACAAGAGTTTTCAAACTTGGGATGTGGAAAATGCTATATGATACCATACTTAGAGGAATAGTTTGATATATTCACTTTTGTGACACTTTCCTAATGTCTGTTCATTAAATATAACACCACAGCTAGGAGACAGTTATCTCAGTTTAACGTAAAGATTGGAAAATGGGCGGAAACAGCTAGCCCAGCTGGACAGTTTCTTGGCCAGAAGCAGGGACTGGTGTCTCTGCTGACAGGGTGTTGATGACAATGGGATATAATGTTTTAATTAGTGAGCTTTAATACGTTTGGACAGAACAAGGCTAGCTGTTTCCCTATGTCTCCAGGCCTTATGCTAAGCCAACCCTCTCCTTGCTCCAGCAACATATTTATCCTACAGATATGAGAGTGGCATCAATCTTCCAATTCTTAACAAAAAGGGCAATAAGCTAATTTCCCAAAATGTAAAACTATCCCTTTAAAACCCCACCACAACAAGTTAATGGTCTAATTGCTGAGGTCATGACAATTCTGAGAGCTAAACACAGGGTAACAGACCAGAAAAAGATTGTGAAATCTGAGTTGAACAGTGTAAAAAGTTCACCACAACTTGAGCTGAATCCCAGTCTATCTTAACTGCTTAACAAAAGTAGTGACAGGAACAAAATGTGCTGTGATTTCTCTGGAAGAGCCACAAAGACAGAAACCCAACAGAAGTAAGAAGACCCCTGAGCAAAAGTTCACCGCAGTCCAAGTTAATAATGGCGATGCGCTGTTACAACATTTTTACTTGTTTGCTGTGGTCGTCTCAAATTTTAAGTTATTAAACTTAGTGGTAGCATTAAAGTTAAAAATGCTGGTGTCGTGATGAGACTGGCAGAGAGTTATAATGGAGAGTGAAAGGAAGAGACAATAATGTTTCCTCTTCAAAGAGGCAGCAATGTGACAGAGAAAGAGAACAGAGTGAAAGTCAAGGTGTCTCCTTCAAAGACAGACAGACATGATGAGAATGATTAAAAACAGAGTTTATGACAGAATGAAGGAGATGAGAGAGTGTCCCGATGCAAGGACAAGAAGTATGACAATGAAGGAGAGAGATGAGAGAGACAGTGACGGAAGAAGAAAAATAGGCATGCAGTACTAACCTTGAGGCAAGACTGGGTAGAGCAGGAGAGAGTGTTGCATTGTAAAGATAAAAGAGAGGGAGAGAGAGGGAGAGAGAGACAGAGAAGGAGAGGGAAAGGTGAGAGGGGAGACAGGAGTTGAGCGTTAGGTTAGCCAGCTTGATCACTCTTCAAAGAGGAAAGAGATGAGAGACAGAGGAAGTGACAGAGAGACAGGGAGGAATGTAGAGAAACTGCAGGCAGACAGGAAGACAGGCATGACCAAGCAAGCAGCTGGGCAGGCAGGCAGACAGTCACATAGACAGACAGACAGGTCAAATGCAGGTATTTCTCCTTTTCAGTACAGCAACCAGACGCCTGCTCACCTAACAAGACCTCTACAAGCATGACCTCAATAAGCGTTTAAGGGCACACAGACGCAATCACAAAGCATACAAAGTGAGCAATTAGCCAATCAAAGCATAAGCAGAGAGTGTGATCACTATGAATTATTTCTTCTCCAGTGGTCTGGATATCGCAGACGACTTCTTTCACTTCCCGCTGGGGCCACATGAACATGCGGCATGCAAACATAAAGATATGAAATTTGAAATTCACTTCCTGAAATTGGTTGACCTCAAACGTGTATTCCCCACTATCACTCCTGATGCGTTTGGTCAACCTGGCAAAGCCCAAACTCAGGGGTGAGCTTTTGCCTGGGAACGCGCAGTAACAACAGCGTGCCAGAGACAAATTGTCCATTACAGAACAATATAACACGCAATAAACTTCTCTAATTTCCCATTACTCTGGTTTATATTCTACATATCTCCAAACCTCCGTCCCCTTTTCTCTCTATTTTTCCCTCCACAGTCTTTTCTGTCAGTTTCGTTTTCTGTTTCCCTATATCCCCACCATGTTGCCTGTTCTTTTCTTCCTCTCTCCATGTCTCCACCCGTTATTGCAGTTCTGTCTTGCTGTTTTTCTCCCTCCTCCACCACCACCACCTACCTTTCCCTTTTCCTCTTTCCTTCCCTCTCTCTGTTTTCCACTCATCCATCCAAATCCTTTATTTTGGCCATCAGGGCAGATTTTCAGCTCCATTTCCCCTCAGTGTGAAGTCACTCAGTCTGCTCCAATTACCATCCTAGTTACTGAAATAAATAACCTGGTACCATTACAGCTGGATTTACACTAGAGGGGAAAGACAGAGGCTTGATTTTTACCCTTATTTAACCCACATCTGATCTTTTCATTAGGAATGTTCCCGTTGCTCACTCCTAGCCTAAGGTTAGCCTCTGTGCCAAGCTAAGAGTTGGCCATAGGCAAATGTATCCTCCTCTGACATACCTGTTAGCTCGAGGCTAACTCTTATAACTCACAGCAGGGTTAGGTAGACTTGGAATAAAGTCTGTATTAGCACACGTAATGCTATAGAGTCAGTGCTTGCAGGTTCAAAAAAGCCTAGTTACTGGATATATTGAACACTGAAGGAACATCTGTGGACAAGCACTAACAGAGCATGTCTCAGTGGAGCCTGACAGTAGGTTTTGAGGCAGTGGGTGATAGATAGATAGATAGATAGATAGATAGATAGATAGATAGATAGATAGATAGATAGATAGATAGATAGATAGATAGATAGATAGATAGATAGATAGATAGACAGATAGTTCAATCATAACTTGGCAACCGTATCCTGGCAGAACGGGCCCTGTCATTATCAAATAACAGTCTGATCTTACGTCAGTTTTGTTTTGAATCATTAGATTGCAACATACAAAAGTTTGCCAGGGGACAAGTAACTTCTGGATCTAACATTAGCTTAAATGGCTAGCTACAGCTGATAAAACCTGCCAGCATCACTTGTCATTTCAGGTGTCTACTTCTGTCTGATAGAAACAAACTTCCAATGAATTTCTAGAAATGAAACTGACTGCCACAGTTATTTTTGCACGTGTTTCATCTGAAAACAGAAAGCTTGACAGGCGTATAGCAACATGAACTAAAGGCGTAGCCAACAGTCAATTCTGCCCTTGTCATGACTGTTTCACCATGTTAATGCCTAACCACAGCCTAAAATCTACCAGGGATGTAGATTCCCTCATCATACATCTCACAGCTAAATAAAACCTCTAAACGTAAAGATGTATAAAGCATCACATATCCTTGGACTTTCTAATATAACCTCTACAAACCACTTCCTTCACAGTAAAGAATGTGTGTGCTAGCGTGTAAAAGGAAAGTTAAAATTTCCTCATAAAAATCTACTTAATCTCAATTTCACTATTATAGGATACAGTTCTCAAACATGTAGTACTAACTCTAAATTTAATACCTCCCAGTTTCCTGAGAGCAGCCTGCAAAGTTCAGATATTAAATATAAGTTGCTGAGAACCCTTTATTTTATCCTTCTCCACTGGGAGAGGGAAACATCTTTCTAATACATATGATATAAGAAATCCCACATGTGCACCCATCTGCACTTTAAAATGGTTATAAAGTTACATTACAATGTTATCCCAAACCTTAGCACTGCTGTAAATCTGCATCTGTGGCTACTGGCATACTAAATAACACACATATGCAGTTAAAATCCACTAGTTTAAAGTCAGCAGGTGCTGAATTATTTATAGTCTACTATTTCGACTGGCCAGACAGAGTCACTGAGGAAATACTGAATCTCCCTAAAATCATTAACAACCATTAGTCTTGCAGTCAAACTACTAAACACACAGACAGACGGGGAGAGGCAGAGAGAGAGAGAGGGGGGTTTATAGTTTGGAGTGGGAGTGGATAGAGATCATGTCCAAGGAAGAAAATGAAGGAAAAGATTAAAGAGACAGAGAGAGAGAGATGGTGCAGACAGACAGCATATTCAGAAATCAAAGGCATAGAGATGCATAAAGACAGAGAGACAGATTTTCATAACCACATCTAACCCTCAAAGGCAAATTTACTCTCATTACTTTAGCTAAGAAATGACTTAATTCAACCTCTTTGTAAACTTCAAATAGTTTTGCTCTTATTTAACTCTTGGCCATGAGCTAAAAACCTCTGACCTTCCTTAAGAGGTACTTTTTGTTAAAGAAACGACTTTATCTCTTGAGGCTCCCATTTTTATAATCCTCTTCATACAGAGATGCTCAAAAACAGACATACAACAAACACAGACAGAAAGAATGAAACAGATATTAAGGGAGACAGGTAAACACTGAGGCAGGCAGGCAGGCAGGCAGGCAGGCAGGCAGACAGATAATCAGATACAAACAGAAAGTTCAGACAGATTAATAATAGTTAATGAGGTAGATAGTGTAAACTGGCAGACATACAGAGCTGGAGACAGACAGGTTGATCCAAAATTACACAGACAGGTAGAAAAGTAGTTAGAAACAAACATTTCATTCCTGTTATTATAAAAGAAATTACAAGACAAAAACATAGTGAACTGTCCAGACTCCTAATGAAAGAAAAAGAGTGTGTTAAACTCTGCAAGTCAAGCATCCTCGGCTGAAAGTAAAACAAAAGTGTAGCATGAAGACAGAGCCACTAAATGAAAGAGTTGCATCATTGACAGGAACAGAGACTCAAAGAGTTTCAGGCTGTACAGCAAAGACTCTGTTGCCAAACTGTGCCCTCATTTTACAAACTTTTGGGCGCAGTTTGGCTTGTCTTGCTGCAGCATAACAGACGACAAAAACTTCTGCTGATGGCACAGACATGCAAGAGTACAACAGGGCTGATTACTGGTATTTTTTTCCAATCTGAAAACAGTCCAATAAGCCATAATAGAGGCCTAGCGAGTACTGATCCAATGCTGCAACTCTCTGATGGTGATTATTAGTGAACATACTCAGCTATGTCCCATGTGGAAAAGGCTGCCAAAAATAGGAAATCTCTTGAGAAGTCACATTTATTTGACTTTTCATTTTCTTTAAATGTGATACATCCAAAAATGATTTTAAGGTTGCAACTAACAATTTTGATTATATATCCGTCTGCTGATTATTTTCTCATTTAACAGGTTAATTGTTTTATCTATCAAATTCAGAACATTTTTAAGGATTAATTTCCCAGATCCCAAGGTGACATGAAATTGCTTATTTAATCAACAGTCCAAAATTCAAAGATATGATTAACCAGTTGTTTCAACTATTGTCAGTAGTTGACACGACTAATCCTTTCAGCTCTAAAGGATTTGTATTTTTGAGAATAATACTTTTAGAGCATGCTTATAAATACCATTATTAAAGATCAGACTTATGATAAATTACTATATAAAAGTAAGTAAAAGCATCTTGTGAATGTGACTATATGCATTAGATGCCGTCAAGCAATATTTGAATCAAAGCTTGTGGCCCTGTGGTGGTTGATACTTGAGGTACTTTGAATAAAACTGTTCACCACAGTTCACTTTTGAAGGAAAATGTTTCATTCCATAAACTTTTCCACATGGGAGTGGTTGCTATCAGAGCACTCTCATATCCCGTCCTCTGACAAGCAAAGTGAGTTTGGTCGTGCATCGGTCTAATTGACTGACAGGGACACCAGCCACTCACGTGCCCAGGTAGTCCCACACCATCCCCCCCATAGGCTGCTGAGATGCAGCAGGGGGAGGGGCCTGTTTTCGCGACTGCTGAGAACGCCACAGATGAGAAGCGGAAGGATTTCTGGGGTGTGATGGGCGCACACACACATACAAACACACACACACACACACACACACGCAAACACACATAAATCCACTCACACAGAATGACCGGAATGTATTCATATTTATGCATACACACATGTAAATAAGGTGAAATGAAAAAAAACAGGAAGGGGCGATGATGAGAAGAAGAAATTAGGGTAGAAATTAAAGGAGAAAAAAGGGAAGAAAGAAGGAAGAGGAGGGGTGAAAAAAAGGAAAAACTAAAGGATTAGTACTTTAGGGAAGATTACCATAGACTCCAACAATGTGTTGCCTGAAACTGAATTGAAAATGGACAACAAAAAGGAGCCTATTCTTACATTAAATGATCATTTTAACAAGTAAAGACAGTCTTAGTTGTTTTCTATTGACTGAGGTTAATAGAGGAAGGACAGAGATGCAATCTTCATCCCTCTCACCTCTCCAGTTCGTGGATCTTTTTCTCCTTGTCGTTCTTTTCATTCTCCATCTCCCTCAGGATCTCCAGCAGCCGTTCCACCTCAGACTGGGCCTTTCCAGCATCCTCCTTGTGCTGGGTCACTTCCTGCTCCAGGCAGGAGATGCGTTCGGAGAGTTCAGTGCTGGCCTGGGACTCTGCCGCTGCACTCTGAGCCTGGAACAGAAATTAATTATTAAAAATAAACCAAGCGTTAGCTTTCAAAATGAGATGACCACCATTTGATGGAAGCGATAAGTTCACACTAAAAGGATGTGCCAATAACAACATGTGTGCTGAGGATATGGTGGATGGATTTGATGAAAGTGACACATGGCTTTTTCAGATTGCTTGAGGGTAGAATTGGTCTGTAATTGCTCTTTACTAAAATTATATTCACAGACACAAGATTTGTAAACTCTTATATACCAAACCTTTATTTCACAGATATTACATTCAGCAGCTCAGGTTGACTGTGCACCATATTTGAAATGGAGACTCTTTAACTTAATGTGGCCTCATCAGTTGTGCTCAAAATCATGAAACGTGCAGGATTTTAATAGATCATGTACAATACCTTTACGGCTCCTTTGTTTCTGTTTAAAAATACATGTATTAATCCATTTGAATTTTTATTTTAAAAAGGTAAAGGCATAAAATGATGGTATAAGTTTGAATTGATCTTCTCCAAAAAAAACCCACAATGAGCATATTTTTCTGTAAAAAAGAAAAAAAGTGTCTATAGCCACGCTAGTTGCTCTGTAGGTCTGTACTAACAATGGAGCTTTGGGCTGACCATAATGCTAATATGCTCACAATGACATGGTAGCAGGTGTTATTATGGTGTTGTCAGGTGTTATGCATGTTTACATGCTAGCAGGTAATGAATTGTGCCAGCATGTTTAGCAGGTAATGTTTAGCATGTTCACCATCTTAGTTTAGCGTGTTAGCATTCTACTATTTGGTAATCAGCACTAAAAACAAAGTACAGCTGAGGCTGATGGGAATGTCATTATTTCTGAAGTTATCTGGTCATAAATCAAAGTATTGGAGCAATGTATTATATTATAAATGTGTGTGTGTATGCGTGTTATTCAGTGGGTTTGGGGTTATGTTATTAATAAGTCTAAGTCAAGCACACACACAAAAGTAAGATGAACTGAGTTGCAGTGGTTTCCTTGTTTCTCCTCAGCGATGCAGAAGACGCCGAAAAAGAGAGAAAGAAAGAAATGAAATAAAACAAAGAGAAAAAAAAACGAGTTATAACCAGCTTAGAGGTTAGAACATCTGTGTGTGTTTCCCAGAAGCAAATGTTGCTCTTGGGACAGATTGACTTTGTGTGTGAGTGTGTGTGTGTGTGTGTGTGTGTGTGTGTGTGTGTGTGCACACGCCTTCGTCCCACAATACATAAACCCTATTAGTTTTGGAAGTGCACAACAGTTTTTACAAGTCTTTATGTGGAGAGGAAATGTTTGGGTGTCTGACGATATTATAAGAAGATCTGGGTGGAGGAGAAGAGAGACGGAGAGAAAGACAAATAAGAAAGGAAAAAAAGAAACATCACACACAATGTCACATGCAGAATCTCAATCAGTTTTTGTAAGTTCTGTCTTTTTTCCATCCATGGTAACAGAAAGAGACTCAGAAATTAAGTCAAATGAAATGAGAGAAACACCAGCGATTCACTGACACCTTCATACACATTCTCACTCTCTCTCTTTGTCACATACTTTTACACACGCGCGCGCGAGCCTGCAGACCTACATACACACACACACAGACCTACATACACATTCAGGGTGTGGTGGTGGTGCTGTCTTCTCCACTCTGTGAAAATGACTGTAAGGCTGTCAGCGAGCCGTCACACACACACCATTTTATGGGCTGCTGTGTGGGAGAGAATATGTGATATGAAGACACACACACACACACACACACACACACACACACACACACACACACACCTCTCTTGGAAAACAGTTAAGGGAAAACAAAGAAGGGAAGACAGAAGAGGTTCTATCGTTTAAAACCCTCCACTTCTGTACAACTCTGTTTCTGCCCGTACTGTATGTACTGGTATCTACCGTATGTACAATTCTTTCTTCACCATCACTTAAGTCTTGTCTATCCATCATGGCAACTTGTTTTGGTCCAAATGACAGGTAGCTAAAAAAAGCTCTAGCTGCCTCTGTGAAAGCATCAGATTTTTCCTGGTTATGTCACTTAACTGATGGTCTTTTCAGCTAACCTTCTTAAGCTGGTTCTCCAGTTTGATACACTCCTCCCTCTTCTGCTCCAGGCCGATCTCCAGACTCTTCAGCCTGTTGTCCTTCTTCAGAGTGGAGGAAGCCAGAGAGGAAGCCTTCTCCTTCAGATCCAACACCGATGTCTGGAAGAGAATAGAAAGCATAACGGAGAGTGCTGATGAAGGAAATGAACACCACACCACTTTACTGCTGAGGTTGCAACAGTGTTGTCACTAACCCCCATCAGGTGTATTACATCTTGGGTCTTATTTTCTTTCAGTTGTGATAGCATTGTATTTACCAAAGTAATTACTCTTAACCACTTTATTATGACATAAAACCAAAAGGTAATGCATTGGAAATGTAGGTAATAATCTTTAACTGCACAGTAAAATTGTGTGTGAGCACAAATATAGCAAGTAAACTGCAATGTTGGTTACAATGACAGTTTGACTTGTAGTTTTATCGCTCTCTTTCTCATCCAAATAAGTGTGGCCAACTTGTGTTTCTTGTCCCTTTGGGGCTTTTTTCACACTGGATCTCAGTAATCTCAGAAATACTATTATTATTGCTGATGAAGAATATAAACAAAATCTAAGTTGTAATAAACTGGAATTATCCTTTAAGGTTTTCCTACACAGTTAGGATAATGACTCTGTCCCTTGTTCTTAAAAACCTTTTCCCATGACCTGTCTCTTCTCTCACTCTTCCAGCTCGATCCCTCCATCCGTGAAGTCTCTCACTCCCTTTCTTTTCTGGTCTTTTCCTCTTTTGGTAGGGGCAGTGAAACAGAAACCAGCAGGACCAGAAGGACAGACACCCAGACGTGTAATTTTACCCTTGACTGACAATACCAACTCCAGACTACAGATCATCATGTTTGACTGGGCTTTGGTCAGAGAAACCTTGCTGCTTACTCCGATTATATTTAGGTACACATATATATTGCTGTTGTCAGACAAACCCCACATCTGTGTTTAGCAGTGTAGAGAGGAATTCTTGTTTTCTCCCTAACTTTTCCCATGTATTTTTGAAATTATATAATGGGCGTGCAACAGGGATTATGACTCCACAATAACAAAAATTAGCTGAGCAATCAGAAAAGGCACAAAGGACTTTTCACCAGTATCACAAAGGAACAACATGCCTCTTTGCCTTTTTTGCCAAGATTTAGACACATGTTTACGCTAAATATGAAGCTACAGCCAGCGGGTGGTTAGTTTAACTTAGCATACGGACTGAAAACAGGGGGAAGCAGCTAACCAGGCTCTGTCCAAAAGTAAAATATCCACCTCTCACCACATATAAAGCTCACTAATGTATCTGTATCTTGTCTGTTAATAACATGACAAATCAAAATGTAAAACATCAACAAATTTGTGATTTTATGTGAACCACCTCCTGGCTGTAGCTTACACCTGATGTTGTTCGTTTTGTTTTGTATGTGTTCATGACAGGACAGCACTATAAGAAAGGTGTGTATTTAATTTGACCATGTGTGTATCTTGCTCTCCGAATATATTCTGTTATGCTGTTTCAAAATAAAGGAAAAAAGTATTTTTTTGAATTTTGTTTTTCCTGAAGTGGTTAATTGCAACTTTCCTACTGTGCTGTGCTGCGGTGAATAAAGAGACGACATCGTCTGAAAATGTGTTGTCATTCTCTGTCTCCCCCTCCCTGTCTCTGCTGTTTTGTTTTGTATGAATCACAGGGGTCACAGCAAGAAGAATTCAGCTCCCATCACTGTTTCCATTGGTTGTGGGTTTTGCATATTGTTGTCAAGGAAACGTGACAGTTTTATCGTTGTTGTCCTTCAGCAAGCGGACAGCGGGAGGATTCGAGGTCTGTTCTACAGTGATAGATCAATCACGTTTCCTTGACAGGGACACAGAGAGGCAGAGGCGAGAGTGTTTTTCTGACTTATAGCACAGATGTGGATGTGTGTGCGTGTGTGTGTGTGCGTGTGCGCGTGTGTGTGTGTGTCTTCTACCTCGCGGTCAGCCAGGTCAGCCTGTAGCTGGGAAACTTTCTCCCTCAATTCCTTCAGCTCCTTCTTGCTGGACTCCATCTCCTCTCCCTTTTCTCTCTCCTCCCTCTCTCGCTGCTCCTTCAGGCGCTCAATGATTCGCTCCTAAACACAGAGAGGGATGAGGAGGTGGAAGAGGAGAGGATGAAAGAGGGATGGAGGTTGGAAGGACAGGAAGAGAAAGAGTCGAAAGAAAGAAAGAAGAGGAGAGAAAAAAGGTAGGCAAGGGAGAAGGAGTGATGGAAAGAGAGAAGCAGACAGAGAATAAAATCACCTCATACACTCCAACAGCCATTCACAGTCACTCAATATCAAGTTTCTATACCAATAACAGTCGCATTAAACTTTATGTACATGGCAGCTTTGACAGGATCTAACGGCCAACAGTGATTTTAGACACGTAATACGTTCTGGCACAAGATGTAAAATTCACAACCACTAAAACACTATAGACGCTCTCCAGCTATAGAACAACACAGCGGCCAGTTCAAGAAAAAGTACAAAAGTTCACACACACAAAAGCAGCACAGAGAGCCCAGAGAGTGTGTCCTGGCTGTTCTGTGTGAGTTCTTGCACTTCTGTCTTTGTGAGGAGGGATTTCAGTTTTGTGGACATTTTTGGGAAGTGAGGACATTTAATTAGGCTTTGAGGTTTAAGACATAGAGACATGATGTTAAGGTTAGTGTTGGTGGCTAGGGAGAACATTACGTCAATGACAGTCCTCACAAGTATGGACATACAAAAGCTTGTTTGTATGTGAATTAGTGTGGAGACCTACAGTAGAGCATCTACTTGAATAATAATAATAATTAAAAAAATTCTGATTTGGTTTTATTTTTTTATATCATAAAACAATATAAAGACATACTTGCAAAATCATAACATTAATATTTTAAAGAACACAAATATTCAATGGAGTATGGGTTATTAATACTATATGCACTGACAAAATATAAAACAAAACAATAAACTTTAAGATGCCTGAAACAGACAGGGTGTTCTGCATAAAATTTAAGTGTGACACAAGAGAAAAACAGTAAAAGTTAATATAATATTTCTACTCTGCTATGAAACATAACACTCACAATAGAAAACAATGTGTGTGAGACAGTAACAAAAATAAAGAAAAAAAGAGAGGGAAGAAGAGATGGAGAGATGAAAAAGAAGAAAGGAAGAAACCAAGAAAGATATCCAAAAGCACCAAAACAATGAAAATGAAGGGAAAAAAAGCTCATGAAAGTCATTTGAGTGAAGCAGGAGTCATCGGCTTCATCGTCCTGCCAACACTCACACATCCAGCCAACACCCTGAATATTAGTCACCGGACAGTTAATAGCCCTGTTTCCTGTGTGTGTGTGCAAGTGTGAAGGAGATCAAGTCGGTAACATAATCGTGCATAACAGCACAAAAATATATTCTCATCAAACACTTGAAAGTGGTGTGCCGGTCTCACCGGTTGGTTTCCCAGAATCAGGGTCAAGTCCTCACTTAAAGCAGCTTGAAGAATCATGAAACAGACTGTTGCTGGTTCAGGGGGTTGAGGACTGTTTCATGACGGTGGTATCTGAATGTTTAGACCCAAACAATGATAGATGGCACGGTTGTTTGTTCTGTTCCAATCTGTTTGCACCATGTGGCTGCGTGTTGGAAGGATTATGATCTTTTATGAACACAGGCTGTGAATGGTTTAATAATGAAACAGCCAATGTGATTATTGGTTCATTTCCATTCATCCAGAGTCATTTGATCATTGTGTGGGTGGTCGGCGGTTTTGCTCATAGTGGTTTTATTAATGTAACCTTGCTCGGGAGTTGACCTGAGGTTGACCAGCAACGTGTGTGTGTGTGTGTGTGTGTGTGTGTGTGTGTGTGTGTGTGTGTGTGTGTGTGTGTACCTTCTCAGCCAGAGCCTCCTCCAGTGTTCCCAGTGCTGTGTCGGTGTTGGAAGTGTCTGTCTGTAAAGACTTGACTCTGTCTTTCAGACCGCTAAGCTGTTTCTCTTTATCCCTCAGCTGATCCTGGAGGTTCTCTATCTGCAGAGAGAGAAGGAGAAATACTCATCGACAGAATGGTTTGTGTAGATGCTTTACTCACATATTTACCAAAGAAAAAGATATTCTGTTGGCAAGTTGATGGAGTCTGAAAGTCAGTCAAAACAAAGCAGAGAGCAGTCCACTGGGGTAACTGCTTGTGACTAGAGTTTGAAGACATCCACAATCTACTTTGCAAGTGAATTGTAGAGATAGTGACATTTTACCATTGTACCCACTGCACTTGGTCTACCATAACAACGTGGCTCCATGGCACGATCAGAAACCAACAGAATGATTGGTGAGGTAATGACAAATACAACAACATATACATGAATAAAGGCTATAAAACCACAGCCTAAGACATGAAAAAGATGAATTATAATAAACTAAATTTGGCTACACTGAACATTAAATAAGTAGTATGTTAATGTGGGTACAACTGTACTATGAATGTAAAATTTCTCCTTTTTACTTTCAGTTTTTTTTCCTTTTTGCAACTGCAATCTCGTTACTTATCATCTAATGCAGGTATATCTACGATTGGCTAAAATCCCTTTGGTCCACCCAACTTCCCTGGTAACAGGAAGTTAACCAGGTACAGTAACAGCAACAAATAAAGTTAAAAAGAAAAAAGATTTAGTTGATTTATTTGGTGTTAATCAATCAAAATACACTGTCAGAATGAATTAAAACTGAACAAATATTTGAAACAAATCTCATAATCTGATACAATTCCTCTGTATGTTTATCCAAATGATTGTCAGCGTTAGTCTACAAAGAATAATCTTTGAGGCCCTCTTGATTATTTTATCTTCAACTTTGCTGCTTAGTACTCGTTTTACATACGACTTAACAGAGTGTAAGAGAGTTTATTTGACAGTTGATAACTGTGCACACAAACAGCAAGACATATACTAAAAGATTAATGAGGATAAACAAAACAGAAAGGTTTTAACACTAAATTATGGTCCAAATTTCCCACATTTCCTCTCTGTCTCTCCTGTTTCCTCTCAAACTGATTCAAAAGCAAACACAAACGACAAATTCTTGTAAAAGGGGTCTAATGTGATTCTATCTGGAGATTTTCAACAAGAAAAAAGGCTGAGAGGTGCTGTGCTGTCAAACATAAACGTTCTCCCTATGCTTTGCCACCTTTAACCCCTACTCCAAATACACACTCTCTACCTCCACCTCTTTCTCCCGTTCTCCATCCGTCCTCCTGTTTCCTTTCACAGTGATTTGGTAGCAGATTAATTTTCAATTAAAACACAAAATCAGCAGAAATAACTGAAGGACTCACATGTGTATGTGTGTGTGTGTGTGCGCATGTGTGTATGTGAGAGAGACAGCGAGAGAGAGAGAGAGAGAGAGAGAGATCACAGACAAAGATATGGTTGTGTCAACTTTGTGGTCTTCATTAAAAGATGGATGGAACAAAAGGTCGAACAGAAACAGAAATAACAAATGCAGGAAAAAGGACAGATGGAGAGCTTATGCAATGTCTTATTATGAGTGAACTTGGGTGGTAAAATTGCAACAAAAAAAATCTCAGTCTCCCTCTCTTTCTGTCTCTCTATCCTTTCTTTTGCCAAAGAGAAAGGAAACCAAGCGATTGACAACCTGTCACAAAAAAAATGAAGAAAATCAGATTGGTATGTAACCTCTGACTCCACTGCAGGTGAGACACACACATTTACTGTACCACGGATATTGTGAGTGTGTGTGTTCATACAGTAAAACATTTCCAGCGCCTCATTAATCAACTGTTGACCTGACAGCTTGACTGACACCTTCTCCTCTCTCTCTCTCTCTCACATACACACACATATACACGAACACACACTTGACATTGAGAGGCAGTGAGAGTCTTTGATCCTTTCTGCACTTCCTGAAACTGACAACTGCTGGATGCCTGGCATGCACACACATATGAACACACACACACACACACACACACACACACACACACACACACACACACACACACCGTCTGTAATACTGATCTGGAATACGTTCACAAAACAAAAACTGGCTGACGCCTCTCTTCATTTATGTCATAATGTTCCTCACATGAAACTGAAAATTATATTCAGCAACAAAGAGAAGGAGGATGATGGGCCTTTAATTGTCTATGCACTCAGGTAATTTCCCTCACCGCTAACAAAGAGTGACATATAAAACCATCAGGAGGGGAGGACGAGAGGAGGAAGAGGTGGACAAACTGCAAAACAAAAAATAATATATTTTTAGCTTTTCCATGTACAAGAAGAGAAATGAGGCAATCATAAGTACGGATTAGATAAAGGAGGAGTCAGCAGCATTTCTGTCTCCCTCTCAGACACCGGACTGTATTCTATTTGAAGACGGCAGAGGTCATCATTTATTGAACAAGAGGAACTCATTAGTATGCATCTGATTTCAAACACACTGTGTCTCTCTCCTCCCCCTCACTATCTTGCTTTATGTCTGTCTGCTTGATTGTCTCTATCTATTATCTCCACACACTCTCCATTTGTACATTTTTTTTGTCTAACAGGGACAACTGGAGGGACAGGGAGAGACAGAGGGATGGAGAGATCAAATTAAGAGGTTGAGGTTTTACGGCGAGAGACACAAAAGGATGGAAATGGGAGGATTCGACTGCACTGGATTGTTTATCATCCTTACACTTTATTTGTTGTGTTACTGTCTAAATAATTGATAGTTCTTCCTTACACTCAATCCATCCATCCATCCATACAAAACCACTACAGGACTGTACTGTACATGTTATAGTTTCCCTCCCTCTGTGTGTTTCTCTGAAAGCTCTTCACCTGTGTAATGCTTGTCAGCGACAGTGATATGTGTGTGTGTGTGTGTGTGTGTGTGTGTGTGTGTGTGTGTGTGTGTGTGTGTGTATGTGTGTATACAAGACAGCAAAGACAGGGGGTCACTCCGACCCATCCACCTATCTGACAGCATCACCACAGAGAGACTCACACATAAAACTACATAATGAAAAATGGGCAAAATATGCAGAAAACCCCTGTACGTCTGGTTTCCTGTGTACCAGCAGTACTTGTCTGTGATGTATCCGTCTGTCCGCCTGCTCACCTGTCTGTCGGTTTCAGCCCCTAATCTACACAGTCTTACAGTGCCATCTAGTGGTTCTAGCATTACATGACAACATTACATCATGTGAGTGGAAGGGTCACTAAGTCAAGTGAACAAATGTGTCTCTGTATCTTATCAGTCATTCTTACAAAATATCTTTCAGTAATAATTATTCACACATTTGTATCTAAATAGAAGACTCTTGCTGTGAATATTTCTATTCATTCAGTTTGAATTTATAGTATAGCTTGAGATTCAAAATCTGTTTAGATACATACTCCTGAGGGGAAACTAGTTAGGAACATCACCTGGACATGCAGGGATGAGTTTGACAATCTGAGTGGCAGGGACACTGGTTTGTTTAAAATAAAAAGAACTAGGAGGCAGCTTGAGCGGACCAGAAAACAAACATAGTGTGACCACAAGAAGCTCAAATGCTGCAATCAGGAAACAGCGATGACTGTTTACCTCCAAACATTGTACTTTTATTTCACTTTGTCATTTTTTCCACCTGTGTTCCACCACAGTGTTTTCTTACCTTCTTCTGCAGCACATTAACTTTGCGTTCTTTGACGTCCAGCATGTCTTTGAGGTCGGTGATCTCTCCTTGCTGAGTGCTCTTCTCCTCTGTCAGCTCTGATATCTGCTGACTCTTTTTAGAGAGGAGAGATTCCTTTTCTTCTAGTCGCAGACGCAGGGCATCCACCTGTTTGCACGCGTACACACGCACACACAAATATGTAAAAGTCAGCGGAAATAAATATTCACAAACCAAATATTGATGGTACCTTCACATATAGCGTTAGGGACAAGATTGCATACCTCAGTCTGAAGTATGGCGGCTCTCTGTTCTTTGGCAGTGAGCGACTCTTTGAGAACATCCACGTGTTGTTTACTGTCAGAGAACTGATTGTTCAGAGTGTCCAGTTTGGTCCTGAGAGCCAACAGCTCGCTGTCCTTACGACTCAGATCCTGCTTCGCCTGGTCCATCTGAGGAACACACACACACAACAGGAAGACAGAGGGGGAGATAGAAAGACAAGAGACCAGTTAGAGTGTGTACAAGAGAGGATTACCTGCTTACAACTATTAAAATGTATTAAAATTCACTACAAGCTTTACTAAGTGAGCAGTCACTCTATGGTGCATGTTAAGGTTTATTATTTCCATTGTAGAAGACCAACTGTAAAACAAGACGGATGTGCAATAATAAGCCGTGCACAGAACTGCCTAGTACAGTGATGCTTTAAAGAGAAAAATTGAGTCACAATGTATTGCTTTATTTATTTTTGCAAATTGTTTTAACTTTATTCAGAGGGATAATAACCTTTATTAAGTGTGGCAGATCTCTCTCATTCATGTCTGCATAGTTTTACATATTTACAGCCTGATAGTTCTTCAAAGAGAGGAGAACATAATGTCATTGACCTAATATGTCCACCTTAAATTTGAAAAATGAGAAAGAAGAGCTGGTAATTTTACACTAGTATTACTTATCATAAACACAGTGTGTGAGTGGTCTTCTACAAGGGGCACTGTGTCCGTTTATACACAGACAGCTGAGAGTTTGATCAACTTTTAAAAAGAAAAAGAAAAAAATTGCCTTGTTTTCTAATTTCTCTCCTGAAAAGAAAACAACAGTTAAGCACGCGTGGAAGTCAGTCCAGTATTGAACTCTCTTGCTCTCTACTTCACCAGCTGTGCATCTGTACCAGAGGGTCGGGGTCAATTCTTTCAATAAGCCCAAGCTTATTAAAATAAAAAAAGTAGAAACATGACAACTGTTTCATTTCCAGGGTTGCCACAGTTAAGTTCCTTTGGTATTTCATGGGGTGATTGTGAATGAATTTTGTGAGTGAATTTAATGTGACATAAAAAAAAGAATGGACCCAAACCACACAGAGAATTCAAATCCTGTAAAAAACCCCAGCAAACTGATCCCAGCCACTGTGCTGGGAGAAACCTCATGCGAGGAGAAAAACAAGCAGGTTAGAGATGTGCATACTATTGCACGCCACAGCTGGATTCTATAATTGTACAGTTCAGACTGCTAGAAACAACTATGACTGTCAAAAGCCACTGATCACCAACAGACTGGGAAATAAAAACTTCATGTTTCTCCATGTCCTACTACTTTAACATTAAAAAAAACCTGAATCGAAACACAAAGGTTAACTGTGATATTAGGAAGAACATTTCTCTCAGTTGTCCAGTTAAAGGTAGTGCAGTTAATGGTTGGACCATTGTCTTTACTGGGTGTTGTTAAGTGTGGAATATCTGATTGAAAGTAGTGCTTCCAATGACACCCAAAACAAGAGTAGAAAAATGAAGTGATCATATCTTGTGGCAAAGTAATGATATGAATACATTTCCCATGTTGCTCTCTAAATCTCAAAATGCAAAGTTGCCCGTTGTTGAATTAACAGATCTTATTTTTTAGCTGCTTCGTATGAGTGACATTTGAGAGTTATAGTTGCTGCTGTCTGAACAGCACAGTCACACTACTGGGGGTGACTACTGGGAATCTACTCAAGCAGCAGCAGCCATTAGCCAGTCAACCTGGGACACAGAGAGAGCAAGAAAGAGATAAAGAAAGACAGAAGGAAAAGCAAATAGACACAGAGGTGTGTCTCTTACTGCTGACACCTCCCGCTGAAGCTCATTGGCTCGTTGCCTTAGCTCCTCCTTCTCTGATTGGCTGTGAGTTAGCTCTTCCTTCAGCTGCTCAACCTGGCAGGAGAGGAAGGCGTCACCGTGACCACAACATATCAGCTGCCACAGTCACTGACCACGCACGGCATATCCAAGCACCTCACATGCGGAAATAATACAGGAAAACCACCTACTGTATATCCTACCCTGCATTACACCTATAGGTTTAATGTCCAGGACAATGAGTCATACGTCATAGAAGTAGTTATTCACTGATATGTGCCTGTTAAAAAGGTTGTTAGGAATAAATAATGCAGTCTGTAAAGATAATGCTTCTCACATAGTGTCCTGAATTCCTTGATATTCTTGGGTCATGCAACAGGAAATGAAGATACAATACAAACAGTTTATTGACATTGACCAAAAATATTGAACCCAAACTCAAAATCTCAGATACTGATACTTTAGTAATGAGAATATACTCTTAACAATATTGTTTCACAGTGTAGTCTTAGTCGTAGTCATTTTGGTTCATTAGTTTCTCTTGACAAACGAATCAGATGGAGATCTGTGGTTGTTAAAACTGTTCATTCAGGACTAAAACAGAGCTGCCCCTCGTCCTCAGTGCATTTTAAGACTGCACACATGCTGATGTACAGTGTATGTATGAAGGATGTCAGGCATTCAGTGTACCACTATAAACATCTAAGAATGCAACTAACAACGATGAAATCAAAGAAAGAAAAGGTGAGGAAGAGGTGTAAATTACTCCTTTCCGACATGTGAGATATGAAAACTAGCAGAAACAAAAACAAATGCATTTCAACTCTAACAAGCAAAAGATGCTAACAGAGAAAAAAAAACGACTGAATTTCCAAACATGCTCGTCTCCCCATGACAGAAGTGCTGGTTTGTTATAATGAGTGTGGCTCCCATAGTAACACTTCATGGTCTTGACACTAAAGCTGTATCCGTCAATGGCGGGGGAAAGAAGTCGAGTTATTTTTCCAGCGAGCTAGAAATTCCGGAGAGAAAAAATGATGTGACAAGTAGATATGTGTGCATGTTAGTGTGTGTGTGTATCCGTCACCTTGTTCTTCATGAACTTGGAGTGGGATCTGTAGACTTCCATCTGTTTGATCTCCTCCTCTCTCTCCTCACTGCTCAGAGCTCCGTTGGACTTGAGCATGTTCACCTCCTCCTCCAGCTCTCTCATGCCGCGCTCCAGTGAGCTGATCTTTGCATCCTGGCAACATCATGACAACATGCTCAAGTTAAGAGACAAGGTGTGACTGACTCTACCTGGGCCATATATGTAATGGAAAAATGTATAAATTTCTTTAGTATTTCTGAATGATGATGTGCTGGAAATTCAGTTAAATTCAACCAGATTGCAAAGTAACTGAAAGATAAATTATACTGAATATAGGCAAAGCTAATATTGTTTAACTAGCAGAATTTACAGCCTGAATCTTTAGTATTAGCAATATGCTAACTGGCTTGGAGATGCATGAACAACTGGAAGTAGGTGACAATGAACAACAACTTTACTGATGTGAAATTTTTTCTCCTTTAAATCCTGCTGCTGCAACCTGTAATTATCCAGATTTGATCCGACTTCTTATACTGATTGCATTTAGGAGGCTGCTGGAAACATCTACCCATTTCCTGTTAATGCTGAAGGTTTCAAAATCTGTGACAAACTGCAGTACCCTCCACCAGAGGGAGCAATTTGAGTCATATTGGGAAGTTTGAAAATTGTTTTGGTAGAGTTAAAACTTTTTTTCTCAACATAGTTGTGTGTTTGTTTTTCAATTTACAAAATCTATATCTGGAAATCAAAGGCAATTCATGTGCACAGAGGACAAATGAATGCATGATACGACCATATTTGTTTGGGGTGAAATGTACTTTTTGGAAAGGAAAAACTAGAATACACATTGAAATAACAAAGTAATGCAACTCTCAACAGGGAGACTAGCATTAACTGCGCCAAGGAGAATTTGACACTGACTTTGCAAAGCTAACTTGTACTGTCACTTATGGTTGGCAAATATGGGCGAAAACTAATATTACATTCCTCTCATATGATATGTATCATGACATTTAAGATGATGTTTATTTGTAATTTGTTGTTTGTTCTATTTTGGATATCATCCAAATTGTGTATCATTATTTACAATTTTGAAAACCCAACAGTATGATTAATAAATGTTGCAAACATCCACTACATAGTCACTGTAAATACAGTACAGAGTTAGTAATCAAACCTACATAGTCCGATGCAACAAGATGTTAATTGCACTACTTGAATTTAGGGCTGTGTATATATGACAAGCTTCTATATCTGTTTATCATATTGAAATGAAATGCTGATTTCGATATAAAGCACAGACACACATTCAAATGAAGTAATGAACAACACATATTTACCTTCATTTCGATGACTGTCTGCAGGGCCTTGGTCTTTGTTGACTCTGGAGCTGCTTCATATCTCCTGTGCAGCTCCTGAGAGACACACACACCACGATGGTCAGCAGACGACAGAGAGAGAGACACAGAGGAATGGAGAGAGGGATGAAGCTGGGGATGGAATGAGGGAGGAGAAGGTCTTGTACCAGGAGAGGAGGCAACAGCGACTGATGGGAAGGCATGAACAGAGGGCTGGATGGTGGGTGTAGGCCGAGGAGCAGGAGCAGGGAAGGAGTGCTGAAGCAAAGGATGGTCAGAGGGGGTGGCGACAAAAGCCGGATAGTGGGGAGAACAGGTGGGGGGGAGGACGACAGGATGGATTGAGTGCCGATGGGAAGGAGGGGAAGGTATGGGGAAGGACGGAGAGGAACGGAGTGAGGGGTGGCGCGAGGGGGAGAAGGGAGGAGACGGCTGGAAAGGGGGAGACACATGGAAAGGAGGTGGAATAAGAATGGAGGGAGAAACAGGAAAAGAGGGAGAGATGGGGATGGAGGGGGAGGCAGGAATGAAATGTTTCCCTCGCGCAGTGGCGCAGGCTTTGAGCCTCCTCGGGTCGATCCGTCCATCCCACATCCTTCAAGCTGTGAGGAACGGCACCAAAGAAGCTGACACCGTTTCAGGCTCAAATGTGAATGAATGATCAAATCTGACAGCCTGAGATGATACTCATTCACTGAATAAGCTCCAAGCTTCGTAGCGTTTAGCTGCAGGGGAAATCTAAACCAGTTTCAATTTCCTACAGCATCACACAGTAACCTTTCAGAAAATAATGTCTAACTTACATCACTACTAAAAACCCTGCAAGAATTTGGTAGATTTACACTATATTTCTTTACATAAAAGTCCCCAAATTCTCAAAACATTCTCCAAAATTAAATTCTTCACTACCCCAGGATAATTTACTGAGCTACGTGTAACGAAATTCTATCTGTCTGGCTGTTGTTACCACATCACAACTCACTAGTCAAATGAAGTGAGAGCAAAGGAGGGGGTAGTGTGGTGGTAGATGTAAAGGCACAAAAAGAAAAAAGGACAGGGAGAGAGAGTGCGGGAGAGGGAGGGAATGAAAGCAGAGGGGAGGACGTAGCAGTGTATGCTTCACTGCTTTTCTTTGGAGGAAACACAGTTAGA
The DNA here is from genome assembly GCF_002814215.2 of Seriola lalandi dorsalis. Lineage (NCBI taxonomy): Eukaryota > Metazoa > Chordata > Actinopteri > Carangiformes > Carangidae > Seriola > Seriola lalandi. The sequence goes on along the minus strand of NW_019525132.1, from coordinate 362,804 downwards.
GGCCAACAAAGGAGGCTAATGCATGAGCCAGGATGCATAAAAACACACATATGTGAAAGGGATAGTAGGGTGCCATGGCTTAAGGCGCTGGTATGAATGCCTTGAATGCTCATGGGCGCACACACATACACACACACACACACAAAAGGTTGCCTTGTTTGGTAATCACTTCCTAGAAAGAGTCACAGGTAAAATCAGATGCAGCCATTGCAAAAGTATGGAAGCTAAGAGAGGCCATCATAAACAGAAGCTCATACGAAACAGATTAGCTAATTGTGAAGTATAACCACTTCTGAATATCTATAATTTAGAAAACACTGAAAGGATAACACTTAAACTTTTTCAGAATTGCAGCAGGTCCTTTCAGATTTAGTCATTTAAAAAATTGCAAAATCAGCAAAGACTTTTTTTGCTTTGTTTTGTTGGGTTCACGCTTGAAATGTAAAATTTAGGCATCCAGGGTTTACAGTTGCACATCTAAACTTCTCACATCCATTATATTGTCAGGTCTGCGGCCATATTGAGCACTGTATCATCATGGTCGTTCACTGATGGTGTTGTGTGTTTTTCTACTCTGATATAAAGCACAATGTACCATAAGTAACTTCGACAGCTAATGTTAATCTATGTTTTTGTGAATCCAGTTTTCTTGTTACTGTATTAACTAATTTTCATAATCATAAATGAAATGATTTCAGTGCTTTACATTTTGTGGTATTTCAATTTCACTGATTCTATTTTCAATGATTTAAGTCAAGTGATTACATTTCACAAGGTGCTTCCATACAGAAATCTCCCTTTTTACTGATGCAGCTCCATCACCATTAGAGACATTTTGGTAGAATTGAAAAACATGATCTCCTCTTCCTATAGTAAGTTGCAGGGACTGTTCTGTTAATTAGTGAAACGAACAATGTTCAAAAAACAAGTGTCAACAAACATTGCAGCAGGAAGTCTTCAAGACAAATGCTCAGTAGAAACTTCTACATTATTTACTATAATAATTTTCACTTTAACTTTTAATACTGAAACTATCCAGATATTGCATAATCTTAATTTTGTTTTCCTGAGGTATTTTTCTGCTTTGAAATTAGCATTGTGAAATGCTGTCAAAAACAGAAACTCTGTCCAGCAGACTGATGCAATATGAAGCAACAAGGACCAGAAAATAAGTTAGAGCGTAGTAATAGTCTGGAGGGATCTCCTAATTATATTTTAAAGCATTGCTGCCTATGATACAATTATGATGCATCACTTGCTTGTTTGTGTGTGTGTCTGTGTGTTTATGCATATTTCTCCCTCACAGCTGTGGCCAGTGATGCATTTGGAGCTGGTCATAAAAGGATGGTGTCAGAGCTGGTTTGTGTATTTTCAGTGCAAGTGAAACAGTTGTCCACCTGGTCGCTCTAAACTAAATCATTTAGGCTGAATGGAAAATATTTAAAGACAAAAATCACACACATACACACATACAATGTTATACTGTATTTTGTCCATTAAAATCAAAAAGTAAAAGAGCATTCTGTGAGTCTGCATACTGAGGAATGCAGTAGTGTATTAGTATTAAAATACTTCTTTGTGCATGTTTTCTTTGTATGTTGGATTGTTCATGAAATTCAATACAGTGTTTCTTTTATTCACCTCTTCCTTTTACTTGTTATTTAAATACATTTTCAATATATTTAAGATTCTTTGAAAAAATGAGCTTCATATTAAGTCAGTCATCAAAAGTTATGGGTCCAGAAAAGACGTGTCAAACTCCATAAAACATTTTGTATGCTGAAATAAAAATTTTATATATTGAAAAGTTGAATGTCCATCTGTGATCATTTACCACATCTCACCACTAGAGGGAACTGTTGTATAAACAACAACATCATGAACTGAGCGTTAAAACACAGAACTGAGAGTTGTTAGAAAAGAGACAAAGTGAGCAGGGGAGAGTAGAAAATAGGGTAAAGAGTACATTCCTGTGTGTGTGTGTGTGTGTGTGTGTGTGTGTGTATTGATGTTTCTGTGTTCTATTAAAACTAAATCATAAGCCAAGAGTGGGAGCAGCCAGAGGCCTTGCCTGGTTTGTACACACTCACATCTGGCTGTACACAAAGACATGCACACACCCTTACGCATGGGAATTCTTGAATACACCATGTTTCTTCTTCACCAGTCAGACACAGACACAGACACACACACACACCTCTCTGAGTTGGAGCATCTCCTTGTCTTTTCGCTCCAGTAGGCCCTCCAGCTGATGGATGGTCATCTCAGCATCAGCCAGTCGCCTCGTACGTTCATGGTCCTCTTCTGTTGCCCGTGACGACAGACCTTTACTCTGCAACATTTCCAGTAACTTCTTTATTGACTCGTCCCTGTTAGAAAAGAATAGTATAGATTTAAAGCTAACATAATGGCAGCTTAAATCAGATAACTACTACATTTCACACTAGAAACCTCCCAAGTCTCTGGCCTCTATCTTTACCTGGCAGTTAGTGTGTGTTTTTGTGTATCTATCCTCAGCTCCATTTCTTCCACAGTCTTCCTCAGGAGGAAGAGCTCTTTGATCTGCCGCTCGTACTCGCCGTGGAGACGCAGGAAGTTCTCCTCTGTCATTTCCTGAGGGGAGATGGGGTGGTTTCCGAGGTGACCGGACTCCGAGTAATCGGACTGGAAGAGCTGGTTGAGATCTCGTTGGATTCGGAGCTCATCTTGTAAAGCCTGGATGGTGCACTGAAGATGCTGAAAGAAAGAAGTTAAATTCAAACCTACAAGATGTAACACAGTGTGTGGATGTTGAGGTGATGCTGTTGAAGAGATTAATGAGTGCGAAATAAGATTATTGCACAACAGGACTTTAAAACATTCTCTACTGAGTTAACCTTTATTGCACCAGGAGCTGAGATTTTGGCCTTTCCAAAATTGCAGCCCATATGAAGGGTAGTTTACCTAAACACCTGCAGTTCTCTGTGTGTAAGCTGGTTTGTGGTAATTTGAGGGTTAAAAGCTACTGTGAAACTGAATGTAACTTTTGGGCATATGCTGCAGTAATCCTGGCTTTGTATCAACAGCAAGGACGCAATTTTTCCACCTGCATTTTGAAGTCATGTCCGACAGGGTGGACCCAGGGTATGCTGGGAGGGATTATAAATCCTAGAAAACCTGGGAGCACTTAGGGATCACGTGGAGCAGCTGAGGTGAGTTGCAGGGAAAAAGTATCTTTGGCTACTGTGCTCATCCCGCTGTTACAGCAACGCTGATAACGGATGGATGGATGGATGGATGATTTTGATATTGTTCCATATGCATAAACTCAAACTCGACTATATTGCACCATAGCTAAAAGAGTGTGTTTAAAATCACAGACAGAGTTTGACTGATTTGTATTTGGATCAAGACACAGAATATGTCAAGACTGATCTAAATGCAAAGTGTGAGTAAGTGACCGGCTGACTGAGACAGCAGCATACAGTATGTTTATGTCATCTTGAGTGAGTGAGTGTGCTATAAAAGTGAGTTGGCAGGTTAGTATCACAACCGTCATCATCATGGCTGAGGACAACATGACATGACTAGCCCTGAGTTAGATGAAAAAAGAATTTAATATGTGTGCATGTGTGTGTGTGTGTGTGTGATGTCACAATGATGGCCCAAAGCTTTTTCTTTTTTAAATGCATCACGCACAACCTGAACAGCAGCCAGGTCATCGCCACACCACCCATGGCATATTTCCAGAGACTAAAATAATATGGGTAGAGAGAGGTACTGCGAGTAAACAGTAAGTAAACACAAGATTTGGAAAAAAAGGAAGTTAAGAGGTTAGAAAAGACAGAGATGCTAGTGCTCCCTTGCAGCTGTCGTTAATCAACATTGACAAGAGAAAGAACAAGATTAAAGGAGAAAGGAAAGAGACGAATGAGCTTGGAGGCAAAGAAAAACAATTCTTAGATATTAAGGAAGAGAAAGGAGAAGAGAAAAAGCAAAAGCAGCAGATGGTGATCACAAATAAAGTATATACTAGTACAAACAGATGCACAAAAAGAAAATGGATGAAAGGTAATTAGATAAAATTGTAGCAACGATCTTTCTCAATAGCTCTGCTTCATTTTGTACGACAGTCAGAGAAGTGTGTGCCAACGACGACTCCTCCCTCAGACGCGCCAGCACTGACCCTCCCTTATGATGACAATATGCAAGCATTTGCCAACAATCTCAAATGTTTTGAATGGGGCTCCAATCCTAAGTAATTTATCAAAATGAAAATACAAACATTTATGAGTTTGTCATTATAAACTTAATCCTTTTTTTCCTTTCCTTTTTGTTTTGTTTTTAGACTGTTCAGACAAAATTAGACACTTGAAAGAGTCGCACTTGGTCTCTGGAAACTTGTAATGGAAATGTCACGCACAAATTACCAAAGTGTGTATCTAAGGTGTGCCCTTTCTGCTTCCTTCTAATACTGTTTATCATCTCATTTTTCATTTTTTTAAAAATTTGTATTCACACTGTTTTGTTCATTCTTTTAAAGTTTGTTTACAATTTCTTCTGATGATTAAATCTGTAAAGCTCTTTGAAAACTGGCTCATGTATGTACGGTATGATATGAATAAATTTGCCTATGCTTTTTGCCAGAGATTAATGAATTCATAATAAAAATAATCAGTACATTTATTGATACTGAAATGAATCACTAGTTACAGCCATAGATATGAATATAGAGAGAATGCACAGAGAAAGACGCAGCTGTGTGGTGTGTAGTCAGAGCGAGAAACACAGAAAAACACACACATCCATAATCATTACAGTAATATGCGTAGAATATAGTATATTTCATGTGCTATTTAGACATTAAAGAAATGTACATGCATGAGTACACACATCCTCATATGCTGTTATCTGTCAGGCAAACACACACAATCACATACTCCCATCAAGCATCCGAAACTATGTCAGAGTTGCAGAAATTAATGTGCGCGCACACACACACACACACAGACATAGACACAGACACACACACACACACACACCAGGGCTTGTGCCAGTTCCCCCCAACACACACACACAGCTGGAATGTCGAGCTGAGAAATGCCAGACCACAAGAGAGAGATGAAAAAGAAGGAATGAAATATAAAAGGAAGCAAGCAGAAGGAAAGGAAAACAGAGGGGGGAGATAAGGAGGACGGACTGAGACAAAGAGAGAAAACAGTGGGAACTGTGTCCGGCAGAAACAGAAGAGGGGGTTAGAAGAGGAGGAGAGAGAAACACAATAAGGGCCAGAATACAAGTTGTGTTTTTCGTCTGAGTTTGTGCTGAGTCATCTTTGGCTCCTTCACCTTTGATCCTGTCAAGTGCTTCCTGATTCCACAGGGGACCGAGGGGGTCGCTCAACACTCAAGACAGAAATGCAAACACACACACGCATCCAGAAACATGCTCACACACTCTCGACACATCTACATGTTCATATTACACTGTGAGTTACAAACACAAACCATTCATGTAACAGCACAGGAACATTTAAAGAAATTCAAATGTTATCCATATCAAAAATAAGAAAATTATTATTTCCAGTCTGATTTCTGCTTGCTGCATCTTTACTTCTGTCTTTAGTTTATTTGCATGTACAACTGATAAAATAGCAAGACAGAGAAACAAATCTAAACTGTATATCAATGTGACAAACACACAAACAAGAAGACAAATCAAGGCGACAGATCTTTGCCTCAGATGTCCAAGGGAAGGACAGATAAATTCATTGAGTTTTTGCAAAACTTGTGAATTTGATTGAATAGCCCTCATACTCTCTTAGTAGGAGCAAGCTGCTTGTGACAAGCAAATTGATAAATAAGACAGAACTCATTTACAAAAATACATACTGTAGCACTGTAGACCAAAATGAGGTGTGAACAGGAAACAGTCAGTCAACTCTTCCAGTTTCATGACTGTAAATACTATCTGTAGAAACCATCATGACTGCATTTACATGCACTTAAAAAACCAGGATGTTGCTTGAGCACACTCATACTTTTAAGCCTCTGCTCACTCATTAACAAAAGATGAACTATGTTTCACCTCCAAGTAACAACATTATCTGTCATAGAAATAAATGAATGCAAATAGGATAACAGGTCCAGCCAAAAAGCAACTAATAAGAAACTCAATTTGAATTGTTTGTTGGAATCTTGTCTGGTCGAATGATCCATATATGTACGATCACAATGAGCGCTGTACTCTGTTTTTCCACTCTTGAACTTCTAAGCAGCACACTTCTGGGTTGTTTCATAACCACAAAATTGGTGGAAGAACCTGAAATGGGTGGAAAAATATTCAGACCAAAAAAATCTCAAAATGTCTCACTATTAAGCCACAACCACATTGGCTTGTACTCAGTCCATTACAGCAGTGTTCCCTAATTATTTTTGCTTGTGACCCCTTAATATGAAGTAATATCTCTTTATCTCAGGCTGCAGGTTGTGAGCAGTTTAATCAAAAAATGATGTTCCACCCATCTGAATGTTTCATTTGAATAGTTTTTTTGAGGCCTGATGGAATAAATGAGGATTGCACAAGAAAAAGGCAAAGACTGAAAAATAAATTTTGCGCATCAGGATTTAGCTATTTTTAAAATTTCCATCCAGGACATCTGATCTTGCAACACTGTGATTGGAAACCACAGCATCACAGCACTGCTTTAAGCAAAGTTTCTCGACTGAGATGAGATTGATTTTTCGTGTATTTCACGGAGCTGAAAATCAAGGTCTCAGCATGAAACCAGGATGGGACTCAAATTGACAACACTAGAGGGATTAAAATGGGCTTCTGACAAATGTAATGGCTTCACCAACGTAACTGCTGCCTAAAAACATGAATCCAAGCCAAAATTCATGTTGCAATGAGAGAAAAAAACAGAAGAGAAGAGAAGAGAAGAGAAAATCCGTTTGTGAATATGGTGACAATTTTTCCATCCGCTCATCGTCACCCCCCCACCCCCCCTCTCCCGAGGCCACTGCTCATCTGTCGTTCAATATTAACCATCTCTCTGTTATTACTCCTCCTTCTCATCCCTCGCTTATTCTGTGCTCGCCGGGTGAGTCACGCTTCCCCCGTCGCAAACGGACACACACTGTGACAGAAACACATATACACACACTTGGATGGACAAACACACACACACGATGAGTGCACGATAATGCCCACACACAGAGTTACACACACATATGCAGCACACAACATAATGTTAGAGGCAGTGGCCGTGCTGTTTGTGTGTGTGTATGTGTGTGTGTAATGACCGTGAGCAGTTTGAAAGCATCGCCCACTCAGGCATCAGACAACATGCAGATTAAAACACACTCTCTGTATTCTCTGAGGATAAAGGTGGAGGATGAAGAACATAATGAAGAGGAGGAAATAACATTTGAAAAAGACGAATGACTGAGAGAAACACATCATTTCCCAAAAGAAGGGAAGCAAGCTCGTGGAAGAAAATAGAATCAGATTCGATTAAAACAAAAGAGGAAGTCGAGAATAAAAATGGATGAAAGGGAGAAAGAGGAAAGAGATTAAACTTGGGAAAGAACAAATAAAATAGCCAAGAGGGCTGAGAGAGGAGGAGAAAAGGCAAGAGAGAAGTGTTGACCCTAATCAGTCACTTTGAGATGCAACATCAGGGCCAGTGGTGGGTTTAAAGAGCAAAAGTAGAGGACAGGAGAGGAGAGGAGAGGAGAAATTAAATCATAAAAAACAGCCCATTGTAGCTGTCACATTTATTTTGACTGACAGACAGATACACATACTGACAGATTTCAGAGAGGCAGAGTGAACGAGAGAAAAAGAAAAGCTGCAGAAGAGAAGGGGAGTGACTATACTGTAATTCTCTTCATTCCTCACCAGCTCGTCCCAAACCCACTCCTTATAAGGAAAGACATGGCTACCACAGTACCACAGGCCCTCACACACACACACACACACACACACACACACACACACACACACACACACACACACACACACACACACGTGTAGAGAGAGAGAGGGAGAGAAAGTGGAGAAAGTGAGACAGGGAGAGCAAAATCACAGCCTCATAGGCAAAGAGGGAAAGCTGACTCTCTCTTTCCTTTCACTTTCAAATCTCTCTTTTCTCTCTATATTTCTTTCCACAGTAAAACTGACACTGTGCCTCTGTGAAAGCGAAACGGAGGGAAAGAGGGGCTATTTATTTCTCTCTATGCCATGGAGTTAAAGTTTTATAAGACTCCTGAGCGTGGGAGTCTGCTCTTTCTCTGTTAAATTCTCTCCATGAATCTCCCTCTTGCTCTTTCCTCGTTGTTCCCCTTCCTCCTCCTCCTCCTCCTCTGTCCATCTGCCTTTTTCTCCCCCACTATCATTCCCTGTATTTACCTTATTCCCTCTTTCTCTCCATCCTTCTCTCTTCCTCCTTCTCACCTATCTCTCCATCCTGACTAAATAAACACACAGGTCTGAGTACCATCTGTTACCGATGAGCATTCATGTGTGAAATGCACACACAAACACACACACACCAATGCAGAGATAATAATAAAAATAACTTATTTTTGGAGTTTTTTATCTTTTAGTTGGAACTCAAAAGGGTAGGAAGAATGATGACTGTCTCACTCATGCACATGAACTTGGACGCACACACATACAGTATGCAAACATGAGCAGAAACATACACACACACACACACACACACACACACACACACACACACACACACACACACACACACACACACACAGCTCGGCAAAATAACAAGTCATAGGTCGATGAGCTGTGGATGGAGAGAGGAGCAGACTGCAGGCAACAGAAGGATGGAGACAAAGTAGGCAGAGCCAGACAGTGAGATGATTGTCATTGCATTTTAAAGCCCGCTGTCTTGTGTATCAAAGAAAGAATAAATAAATAAACAAATACTTTTAAAAACTTTGCTGAGCCTGCAGGCCGACTTCTCCTGAAACCGCTCTGCATCACATTCATACAGTCAAACACAGTCATGCTCGGATCCTCTCAGTCTGGCTGCAGAGGAGCGAGCATCCAGACAGAAACACGGAAACAATTTTAGTAAGAAATCCCCCATCCACTCATCAGATGTTGAGTAAGATGACCGGCTGACTGAGGTTCACAAACTCGTTTGTCTAATGAGCAGGTCAGCTGACTGATTTAATCAAAGAACAGAGGAAGAGACTACAGATCGAACAGTGGTAGATCTGCAGCTGAGGAGCGTGACTCTTGAGGAATGCACAAAGTGTTTGCAGAATCCTCGAGTGTGTGTGTGTGTGTGTGTGTGTGTGTGTGTGTGTGTGTGTGTGTGTATGCACGTTCAGCATTTTTTCTCCATGAATCCGTCCCCTCCCCTTCCTCGGCCTCATCTGTAACTGCGTTCCAAGCGATTTACATCCAAGCTTCACTTTTTTAGACAAGAAAAATCTCCACATCTAAAATTCAATTCTGCACAATTCAGATTAAATGTTAAACATGTCTGAAATCTATCAAATCCTGTTTCACATTCTGTGCAACTTGTTCCCGTTAAGATTCAGGTAAATGGATTATAGAATGGGAAATAAGCATTATTATCAAATGGCAACTAATAACAAGACAGTGTGTAATCAGCACAACAATGCTGCTATTTTCAGCTCATCTTATTCTGTCTTTCATTCATCTTTAATCTCCTACATTTTTCCTCTTTCCCCCTCTCCCTTCTTCGTCCCTCTCTTTAAGTCAATCTATTAATTCCATCTTTCCATCCACCTTCCTCCTCTTTGCCCATTTCTCTCCTGTCACATCAGCATCAATCAGTCTTTCCATTTCTCTACATTTCATCAATTTTTTTCAGCTCAATTCGTCTGCACCATCCATTCATCTCTCCTCCTTTCCTCCTTTCTCCTGGCACACACCCCGGCTTTCCAGTTTGATCTATCCTCTGCTGATTTCCTCCCTCCTTCTTTCTCTCTACATTTTACACATCTTTACATCTCAATCCATCTTCTCCATCCATCCAACCCCCCCCCCCCTTCTCTGAGGTTCTTTGCCGGTTTATGGATTGCCAGGCAAAGCATTTTTTTCAGCCAGCTGGCACAAAAACTCTTGCTGGCAACATTTTTTTTTTATATACAGTAAATGGAAATCTCACACAGGAAACAATTGGCCCCGTCCGTTTCTATTGAATTTGAACTAATCTGAGTCCTTGAGGACAAGCTCAACGCCAGCTTGGAGTAATTAAATTAGAAATGCAAGATGCTCAACTTAAATCCAGGTGTAATAACGTTAAGTGCTGAGCAGTGATTATAAGTCTTTACTCAGTCAACACAGAAGCTGGTCCAAAATGCTTTTACAGTATATTTACAGTAAAATATGTCTCATGTGCTTTAGTCCCATCTTTTATCTTTGATTAAGAATTGTGGTCAACTCTTTATTTTATTGCACAATAAATGTCTTCAGCTTGTTTCAGATGGTTTCAGCATTTCAACTGCAGAGGGGGAACAGATCAGCGTTTTGGTAGCACCATCCATTTATACATTAACCTGAAGGCCTGATTTACTGCCATGTTTAAAGACTGAAAAAAATCTCACTCAAGTGCCAGTCTGTGACTATCCCGCTCTCTCTCTCTAAGTTTGTCGCTGTGAGCGAAAGCAGGAAAAAGACAGAAGAAGAAGGGAGTATCTCCCTCTCTCTATCTCTCTCCTCCTACCCACGACCTGAAGGCAAAGTGCCACCCAGGTGTAAGGGGCACTGTGTTCACCTGCCTTTTTGGATTAACTTCCTCACTCACTCACGCGCACGTGCACACACACACACATACACACACACAGAAAGAGCTGACAAATCACTAGACCTTTCGCCCACTGGGTTCAACAGGTAGTAGGTTTATCATTTTAATCCTACCAAAAACAAAATGGAACCTCTGGGCTGATGTTAAACCAGTATACATATGTTGTTGTGACAATATGTGCATTTTAATAAAATCCGTCAACAGGATGATATGATCTTCAGTCTTATCTGCTAGGAAAATAGAAACAGTCTCACTGAGATTAATGTATTATCACAGAAGAACATTTTTTTCACACACACACACACACACACACACACACACACACACACACACACACACACACAGACACACAGACACAGACACACAGACACACAGACACACAGACACACAGACACACAGACACACACGACTTCCGACATCATACCACTGCCAAGTACTTTCCATTTCCATAAAACACACACAAATTGTTGCATGCAAACAAAAACATATACACTTGATAAAAATAGAAATGGTAGAAAAAGAGCAGTCCTGCACAACACATGCACAAGAACATGCATCCCCATGTGCACATACTGTATATACAGTAACACACACATGCAAATGGGCAGTTATAAACATGCAGGCAACCGTGCAATCTGCGCCTCCACAGACACACACACTTGTGTGTACAAAAAGCCCAATTGTCCTGACACACACGTAAGCCTGCCAACACAAGGACAAAGATTCCCTCCTGCTACTCTCTCTCTCTGTCTCTCTCTCTCTCTCTCTCTCTCTCTCTCTCTCTGTCTTTCTTTCTCATCAAGCAAACAAACAAACCCGTCTGGCAACTACTTCTCCTTAAAAATGCATACATGCCAATCACCATCACCATATACAAACACCCTACATAAATGAAGAAACAGACACACACACATTCACACACATGCCAGCTCTGATGTCACGGGGCTCGCCTGGAGTACAGTAGACAATAGATTGCATCTAGCAGCCCCAGAAACAGACAGACACAGCGGTTATTGTTCATTGGTATGATTCATTTCTGGGACAAACCACTTGGAACAGAACATGCACTCTGTTCAGAAATGTATTGTATTATCCCCAAATCCATTTAGGAAAACTTAATTTTGGTATTTAGCTCAATATGCATTTAATGTTGCATAATTTTGTTCAGCTTTCAGAGAGAAAACAGCATTAGCAAGGTGTCATTTGTGCATTAAACTCTTGTTAGTTGCACGGCAGGCAAGTATGGGATTGAATGGAAACAATGATGCTGAACCCCAGATGACAAGGTTACAATCATGAATGCTAACTGTTGCTTATCTTCTTCTTGAGCTTGTTTATCTATTGAACGGAAAGTGCGCACTGTTTGGAGTGCAGATAGCAACAAAGAAAAATTTAAAAAAAGAGATGGAAAGAGACAAAAGTTGTGTATCTTTTGTGTAAGAAAGAAACTAACTTTGTGAGGGAAAGACAGGGAAAAAAAAGATAGAAAGTGAAGCTTTCCTTCAGCATTCCAAACATTCCTTCATCTTTCCCTTTTTTCCATGCTTCGCTTTCTTTCTGCGTGAAACGTTGTAGTTACCTGCTGTGATCAAAGAGGTGGAACAAATTGGGTGAACACACTCACAAACTCACTCACACACAGCGAAAAACCAAAGCAAGGCGGGACACTAAAAGTGACAAAGGAGGCAGACAACAGTGACTACAGTATTAGGCTGAATAGATTGGGGATGTGTATTCAGATCAATAGATTTGTTAGACCAGGGTGTGTCCTTTCTACTGAATTGTGTTCTGTGGCAAAGCTGCTCCACAGGCCCAGATGGAAAATGAGAGAGGGAAGAGAAGGAGAGGTGCCGCCGTGAAAGAGAGGAAGTTCGTCAGTGGGAGCGAGAGGGAGATGGAGAGTGTGATGACAATGAGTGGAGAGCGAGGTAAGACAAAATGACTGGATGTGGGAGGTGAAACAAGAGAAAGCAACTGGCAGAGGGAGACAATAATAATTTAAAGCTCAGTGGGGATGTCTGCGATCTAATCTGACTGAAAACCTGCAGATTTGCTACATTTGCCAAATGAAAACTTTTTTTCACTCTTCTCTCACTGACAGTTTATTTTTTCCTCTTTAGTATCTTTACTGATGTCACATGACAAGATTTTGTTTTCAGTCCTCACATTGCTTATACAGGCAGCCAATATGTAAAATTGCTCAGTTGAACCTTTGTACATTAACCTTCAGCTCTATGGTGGATGGTGGATTTCAGCTCATGGTTTTGGTTGAACAGCTCAAAGGTTTATGGTTTTGATTCACTAAATTTCCTGCAGCAGGCAGCAGTTTTCAGTGACAAAGCTCTGACAAACTAACTCTACATTACCTGCCCAGCACTAAACAGCAGAAACATAAAGTTAGCAACTAACTGCTTAACATACAGCAGCATTTAGCAGCTAAAGAGCAGATATTTCCCTCAGGAGCAGGTGGAGATGAAAACAAAGCAAAGAAAACAAAGAAAAAATGAAAAGTAAGTATTGGATAAAATTTGTGAGGTGCCCTGAAACACAACTAGTAATTAATGCTAATGTTGCTCAGTGTTGGCTGAATGTGTAACTAGACTGTTTGCCATCACAATTCGATAATACCTGAGTGTTGTGTTTGGAACTTTAACAATTAAGTAAGTAAAAAAATCACATTCATGGCTATAGCTTATAAGAGAATCAGGGGTGGATGTAATGATTACTTTCATTATCGACTAATGTCTAGTTTGTTTGTTATAATTAATCTATTAATTGTTTGGTCTATTAAATGCAAGACAAAGCAAAAAATGCCCATCAACTTCCCTGAGCTCAGGATGACATCTTCAAATTGTCTGATTTATCCAACGATGAGTTAAAACAAAAGAACAAAAGTTGTTTTTTTTCCGACAACTACAAAGAAAAGCAGATCTTCACATTTTAACGCTGGAACCAGGAAGTGTTTTTTTTGTTTAATAAATGACTTAAATTGATAATCGATTAGTTGTTGTAATCATTAATTTTCATTCTACTGAATAATAACACTAGATAAAATCTACATATTGTTATCAACATATACAACAGACAACAACAAAAGTGGCAGGTCTGAAAATGTTGTAGATAATTATACCATGATTTATTGGATCTTGTTTACAAAGACGTTTTTAAAGAGTCTAACAAGTGCAAACATGAGACTGGGAATGACTGTTATTCTGGTTTTGAATTTATAATGACACATTGTAATGATATGAGAGGAAGGGAGTCACGCACAGAGAGTGCAAACAGAAGGAGAGGAAGAGATAAAAACAGAGGCGGGCGGAAGAGAGGTGAAGATAGCGGGCCATGCATGAAGGAGGAGGTGAATAAGTGAGGAAGCATGGAGGAAAGAAGGAGGGAGGAGGAAGGGCAGAGGGTGGAGATGAGATGTGCATTCCTCAGCAGGGGCGTGACCAAGCACGTGTGTGTGTGTGTGTGTGTGTGTGTGTGTGTGTGTGTGTGTGTGTGTATATTCCAAAATTACTGGGAGTTAACTTAATTCAATTTCTAAGACGAGGACGATGGCAAAGATACAGAGAGAGGAGGGAAGGTAGGAGGTAGGGAGGAGAGAGAAAGTGAGAGCTGACTCACCATGTGATGACAGAAATAGAAGAAGAGAAGCAGAATGAGTAAGAAGAGAGAGAGAAAAAAGGGAGCGAGGGGACAGAGAAAAGCCAGAGATGAACAGAAAAAGAGAGCGATTGAAGAGAGGGAAAGTGACAGGATAATGAGAGCAGGAAATGAAAAGGACGGCTTGGGTTAAAAGGGTGTGATTTGTCTGGAGGAGAGAAAGGGAATAAAAGTAAAAGAGATCAAGAGAGTATAGCACATATTCCCTGACATTAGGGATCTGAAAATATTCTTACATGTCTTAACATGTGTATTCACTCGCTCCAGCAGTACACACGCACACACCCAAGGAGGAGTGTGTGTCTAAGTGTGAAGGCACCTGAGGATTTTTGTAGGGATTGCAGGAAGCCAAATACATGATAGATTGATCAACATATCATCTGTTCCTTTCGACTCGATTTATGGATGCAGATATACAAGCATGCACATACTGCATGTGTCCTCACACACACAAAACTGGCTATAAATTTTCTTGGAGAGCGATTTAATATCTGGTGATGTAATTTCACAACCTGAAGTCTTTTCCCACATATTTTTTTTTTCTACATTACATTGTAATGTTTGTCCTATGAGCAACATCAAAGCCTTAAATACACTCACACAAACACACACAAGCAGAGCCAAGAGCATGTGCTGATGACCAAAATGTAAATGTGATTATTTTCTTGAATTAAAAATAAAAGGCAGCGAGTACTGAGCACTTTCTGCACTGGTTTCACATTGACAGCGTGTGAAATGAGACACTGCGAGTGACAGCAAGTGTGTGTGTGTGTGTGTGTGTGTGTGTGTGTGTGTGTGTGTGTGTGTGTGTGCGCGCATCTCTTGCATAATATTCCAGCCTCCTGCCAGACTAGCTGTGTCTCAGTCTCATCCAGATGGCTTCTGAACCAAAAGACAGCTGGGAGTCCCCAACCAGGCAGCCCACTTCATCTGTTTACCCGTCTTCAAGGCCGCCTTACAGCAGCGAGACAAATCCACCAGAACAGTCCATAAATATCAGGATATGCCCCCTTTGGGCTGTTCCATGAAATTTTGTATTAGATAAAATAGAGTGAAAGAACTATGTCACAAGTAGGGATAAACCTTATCTAAAGAATAATCCACAGGGTTTGGGGTAAAGGCCATTTTCTAATTCTTCAATTAACTGCAATGACGGCAGAATAAACCTAAAACTGAACAGGATATTACAGCTGACATACTGCTCCCTTCATTTCTGTTAATTTTTTACGAAATATATTCACTGTCCCAAAGGCACGCACACGCACACTTTCATCATTTTCTTACCTGTGTTTCCTCTTGTACCACTCTGTATTGTTCCTTCCAGACAGTCATCTTTGTGGCTTCATCCTTCCTGAGCGCTCGCTCTTTCTTCAGCTCTGGACTCCAAAACGTCTTAATGGAGTTCATAGAGGAGCTAAGCTTGGACTCTTTAGCCTCCAGCTACAAGAAATCAGCATCAAATTTTGTTTGCACCTTTATTAAATTACTCTCAATATATTACTTATTAGATTCACTTGCTTTTCCTTATAGCTGTTGTCTTAATCTTAAATTCAGGACTGCAGAATCCCCAGAGGGATTTATAAGCAAACAAACATTGTGATTAAAGTAAAAAGTGTCTTGTCCTTTCATTAGAGAAGTGTGTGTGTGTGTCTGTGTCCTTACTTCTCTGCGTAGTAGTTCATTCTCTCTCAGCACTTCTCTTAGTTGTGTCTGCAGGTCTGACATGGCACCAT
Organism: Seriola lalandi dorsalis; assembly: GCF_002814215.2. Lineage (NCBI taxonomy): Eukaryota > Metazoa > Chordata > Actinopteri > Carangiformes > Carangidae > Seriola > Seriola lalandi. The sequence continues at coordinate 346,622 of NW_019525132.1, read as the reverse complement.
CTCTCACCTGGTAACACACATACACATACACACACACACACACACACACACACACACACACACACACACACACCAAATCGAAAATGTTTTACCCTACAAAGGTCAAATAGGAGATCACAGGACATCATAACTGAAAGTGAAGTACTCCCTCTGAAAACCACTGCTGGTGCTGAAAAATCATACACACATATGAGAAATCAAATATGGAAAGAAAGACCTAAATACTGTATGTGAAACATCATGATAATGTAACTGTGATTAGCACAGATATGCAGACAAATACTAATGATTTTTTTTCAATAAACTGAGTTGGGCATTTACAGACGTAGTCCCTTCATACAGCACACACCTAACTTCGGTATTAATGAAAAATGCTCCCCGTATAAATGTTTAATTCACCTTGACTTCAGAGCAGCAGTGTATTAATGAATTAAAAATATTTTGGATGCATTTTTAAACAACAAGCAGAGTATGCACTTATATTAGGTATCTGCAGCAGCGGAGGCTTATGCTCAGAGTTTCTTGCAGTGCAAAGTTTAAATCATCAACATGACACATAAGGGAGTAACGGTATCTTCATCATAATCATAATGCACAGTGTATGAATGTGGTATATGACTGAGATAAGCTTGTAAAGGAAATAAGGGTTAAGGCAGGATGAAGAGATTTCTGTTTAAGAAATAGTTAGAAACAAATGGAAGAGGAAGGGATGGGAGAGGACTCAGAGATGAGCTTTCAGGTTATGACTAATGGTGCAGAGGGAGTGGGAGGGCAGAATTTATCTATTTAAGCATACTGTATTGTCCTACTGTATTATTCATGGTAGATCGCCACAGTATGAATACTCATACAGCTGTGTGACTTAAAAAGAAAATGTTAACATTTAGATGACTAATCCTCCACCTCCCATCTCTACACAAAACAAATAATTCATAAATATGACAACATATTTTGTTTGCTAAGTGCAACTGATTTTTATCTCTTATTGTTTTTATGTTAATCTTCAAACATGATAACAAGATAATGACATGATTTTGCTGAGGATTCGTGTTTTTTTAAGCCCTGGAAACAAACTGAACATATACATTACATTTACATTTACTCATTTGGCAGACGCTTTTATCCAAAGCAACTTACAAGTGAGGGACAACAACATTTCAATAATAGTTCAACATTTTGTGAAATATGCTTTTTCACTGTCTTACCAAGAGTGAGATGAGCAGGTTGATGCCACCCTCATATCTATCTGTTCAATATGAAGCTGGAGCCAGGAAATGGTTTTCTTAGTTTAGCATGAAGACTGGAAACAGTTAGCCTGGCTCTGTCCAAAGGTAAAAGGTTCATCTCTTCAAAAATCAAATTGTAAGAAAAAACGAGTTGTGTGCTAGATTATTTCTTGGTCAAGAGTAGTGACTTTATTTTTGCACAGTTTAAACAAACAAGGTATAAAATGTTAATGAGTGAGCTTTAGAGGTGCTGGTGAGTGGATTTCTTTTCATTTTACCATGGGACAGAGTCAGGCAAGCTGTTTCCCCGTTTTCGGTTTCATGTTAAGCTAAGCTATCCAGCTGCCAGCTCCAGCCTAATATTTAAATATGAGAGTGCTACCAATCTTCTCATCAAAATGCTCAGCAAGACAGTGTATGGTTGCATTTCCCAAAATATTGAACTCTATTTTAATCTGGGTGACCTGAAGAGCCTTTTACAATTCTATCACACTTTGACAAATTTTTTTAGACACAAGTGAGGTATGAAGTTCAGCCTACAGTTCACAAAATGCTGACTTCAGCTTTGCAGCAATAGAAGAAGAAAACACAGCGGTGCCTCACCTGTCTCATGGAGTGGGGCACAGTAGCTGCCTGTGGAGGCTGGTTTTGCAGTTCCCCCCCAAACGCTATAGCATCACTGGGCATGACCGCTCCACCGCCTCCCCCTCCTCCTCCAGTGTTTATATTTGGACTGCTCCCCATAATGGCCGCCCTGACCCCGTAGGGAACCCTGGCCCCAGCCCTCCCCAAGGTCATGGTGCTTTTGGGCAGCGAGGGATTCAGCCCACTGCCCAGACTCCCAATGCCGACCGGGTCGTCAGCTGTGTCAGTGAAGTACATAGGACCGCCCGTGGCATAGGCAGCATTAAGAGACTGAATATTCTCCATGGACAGTGTTTTACCAGAGCCGGTTAGTCCACCGGTGGAGCTGCTGCTGCTGTTCCTCCGGTGTCCGAGGCGTGGGGAGCGAGGGAGGCGCGGGGAGCGACCAGGACTCCCAGACACTGACCCGTTACCATTGGATCCAACAACATCCAGCTTGGAGACAGAACGTGAGCTACCGTACATGGTGAGACAATATAAGGTGTATACTGCAGAGACGTAAGAGTATCTGGGTCAAATGAATAAATCGGCTGAATCAAAACCGTGAGATGATTGTCCAAAAAGTCAGCTGTAGTAAGCAAAAAATGTAAAATAAATGACCAGAGAAAAATCTTAAATACTAAATCTAGTAGTTGAAAACACTAACTCCCTTCAGTCTTCTACTGTAGAGCTTCTTGACTTGAAGTATCCTGATGCAGTGTTGACATAACTGTGGTCAAGGCCTCTCCAACACCCTCACTGTAATCCATGGGCTTTGTTAGAAAACAATAACCAATAGGGCACTCCTTTAGATAAAGGTAGCCAGCTAATCCACGAGGCCTGCTGTGACAGGATTACCTAGAGAGAAAAGGAGAAAGAGACAGAGATTTACTGATCAGTGGGAGAAAAAAAAAAAAGATATACTGCACTTACAGTACAAAAGAATACACTGGAATTTATTTAACATGTTATGGTTTTGATTAACCTACTTTTGACTAATGGACTACTTTCATTTATGTGTACAGCGTTTGTGCACTGCTGTTAAAACAACAGGAGGGGACAATTAACCCATTGGTCAATGGATAGAAAATGATTTTAAATGATCAATTAAACAAAAAAATCTACATGATGTAAAATTACCATTTGCAGGCCATAGCTGGAAGATGTTCTTACTTTTTCTCTTTTTTATATCAATTAAATGGATTCGTTTTGGTTGTTTTGACTTTGACAAAATAGAATTTCAAAATGTCTCTTTGGGTTTTTGGTAACCTGCAATAGGCACTTGGCATTAGGTTTGACATTTAAAGGGCTAAAAATGGCTAAATGGCTAAATAAAATAATTTCAGAAGATATTAATAATGAAAATAATTGCTGCACCGCAGTGCCTACAGACTGGGTACATAGAAAACAAACTTCAGACAAGCTTCACTAGGCAACCAGAAGTAAAACTGCCACAAGTCTTATCATAGCAGCAGGTAGAAGAAACTGCTTTATTCTAATATTATATCATATGCCACAGAACACAAAGGGTCAAAGGGACAAAGAGTACCACAGGCACAAGCATCACTTGATGGGTCGCTTCATATGATCACACAGGCTGCTTGGTCTCTCCACCACCCATTACGCCTTCTTCTTCAAACCACACTCTCTCCTGACACCTCTGGCAGCAATGCCAAAGTCACTGTCTTGTGATAAACAGGGTGATTCAGTCAGTTGACTTCATATCCATAGAAGTTAATAATCGCTTTTACATGTACTTTTACATGTCACACAATTACATATTATTAAAAATAAAATACTCCAAGTTTACTTTTATTCAGTCGATCAAATCTTGTTATCAGTCCTTTTACATTCTGCAATAATTATGTGGGCAGAAAACATAAAGTTAAAAAAAGATAATAAATATACGCCCATCTGTTCTATTCCTGTTAATCATATGAGTCACACTGGATAGAGGGATCAGCTACACTCGATGCCAAAAATGTAAACTGTAATTCTACATATCAAACAGAGCAGAAACACCACAAGATTATGTTTTTACATGGTCTTACAGCCTGGTAATAGTTTGTCTGTGTGTGTGTGTGTTGGATGAAATAAATAACCTGAACATTAAAACTGATTAAGTCAATCAGGTCAAAGACACCATGTAATTAAAAGAGCTGTGAAAATAATGAAAAAATGTCATTGCTGTCACACTCGTCAGTGTCTTCAATTTAAAAGGTGCAATCAGTAACATTTTACTGTGTTTTGCACAAAATGATGATGATTATTTATGAGCACTGGTTTCGGACGTGTTGCTGATAAATGCCTCAGCTTTCTGTTGCAAATGCTCTAGTCTCACAGGCCCCCTAAACTACCCACCATGGACTATACACTAAGCTATTTGATTGCACAAACAGTGCAGCATTTGAAAGCAGGTTTCAGACTCTAAAAAAAACCTTAGTGTGAAGTCAATGTAGAAGTTAGAAATTCTGGATAGATATATTAAAAATGTTTATTAAATGCAAACTTAAGTGCTCCCTCCAGAGTCAGTTACTGTATCAGATAAAGACATGACATTTACAGCTATTTAAAATCGATGGCCAGCTGGTCAAGAATCATCATTCAGTTATTTGGGTATTGTTTCTTCACTATAACATGTTATTCTTAGAGTGTGGAGATATTTAAAGCCTAGTATTTATTGTACACACTGTGGCTGTGACCTTAAAACTGCTTAGTACTAAAATAATATTAGTAATCTATACATTTAAGGCTATTTTGTAACATAGTGATATTATTTTACATTATTCACATTCAAAATAGGCAGCCATAGAGATAAATGCAGAATAGGGGAAGATGAAGCCCTGAATTAGCTTAGTTTCAGTATAAAGAACAGATTTTAAACTAGTACTTTGGATGTACAGTGTGGCAGAGATTTGAGTAGTTTGTCTAAAATATGCCTCAACAGTCAGCATCTTGAAAATTTCAGTTTAAGACTGATTAACTGTGCAGCCCTTCAGTTTATTCCTTTTAATCCACCTGCACTCCAACTTTAAGTCCCTACCCAGACCTTTAACAGCCCTGCAGTAGTGTATCTTTCCAACTGATGTTTTGCTAGCCACAGATCTTTGGCCAGGGAGGTCTTACTGACAGCCAGTCAGTTACAGCTACACACTCTCAAATGCAAACAGGGACCATCTGCTCTGTCTCCCCTTAGGCCAAAAACACACACCTGGACAGAAACAGGCCAGAACCTTGCCTCCAGCACACAGCGACACACACACACACACACACACACACACACACACACACACACACACACACACACACACACACATTTATATACATGCACTTACACACACACACACATGCACAATGAGCAAACACTGTGCAGGTGTTCACAGTCAGTCAAACAAGAGACAGAGATACACACACAGATGTATCAATCCACATACAAGTAAACATTGAAATAAACAACACATTTACAGATGCACACAGATGAACACACGTCAGCTCAATGTCTGTTAGTGATCATGTCACAAACAACACACACACATCTAATGCTTCATTTGAGGTCAGTATGAGACTGCAGAGACAGAGAGAGAGAGTGTGTGGGTGCTGGGGGCGTTCCTCCTCCTCCCCTTTGGACTTGCTGACCTGTAGATAATGTATAAGGTCGCGTCCCCATTCTCACTATAAAGCAAAAAAATTGATAGTTTGTCTAGCTTCTTTTTTGGGGCCATAATCTAAGCATTCATCAAACACATGCAGAGATCTTTTTCAGCCATGACCTGCCTCTGCTCACATATGTTGGACACTGAGCGGTTGGATTATGAGCCTTGCTCAAAGGCATCTCTGACAGGCTGTAGAAAAGAACATTCACTTCCCCCACTTACATTTTCCCAGTGGAGACCCACAAGGTCTCCTCTGTGATCATTGCTTCAGACTGAAATACGTATGGGGCATTTCATTACAGGTTTGGTAACACAAAACCGCATATTTACTGTATCCGCTTAAGCTACATGTAGTAAAAGTGTTTGGACACAGACAAAATGCATATCCATTTCTGAACAGCTTATCTTGTTAAGGGTTGCAAGGAGCTGGAGCTTATCCCAGCATGCATCAGATTTGAGGTACCTGGGCAGGTCAGCCATCTATCACATGGCTAGACACATTTCTTTTTGTTTTTATTGGCTAGAGAACCTCATGGAAACCAAAACACACACCATGTTATGTTTTCTACAGTTCAAGTCTAAGGGTCACATCAATAAACAACCACAAGTTGAGAATGTGTTTGTGGTGGTTTTAGATTCTGAGAGGGGCCTGGGGTGAGGGACAGCAAACAGCACTGAGAGTCAGATGCAAATAACAGTAACTGCAAGCTTATAATTTCACATGAACCAACCACAATCTTTTTAATGAATCTGCAATTTCAACTTACCTTCCAAGAAGTGTTTTGAAAGGATGAAATATCAAATACAAAAATAGAAAATAATAAAAAAAACAGTGAAAACACACAAACACACCTATGACGCAGCTGGCATCATGAGATCCAGCAAACACTAGCATATGACTACCCAAGACCCATTTGTCAACTGGCTTACTATCCCCTTTTGCCCTTTCACACAGCTGTGAAAAAGCAATGTAGTGCTGCTGTAAGAAACAGCTGTTCAACACTGCTACACTGAAAGTTCATGGAAGTTCACAAAAGCTGTTTGCATTTACATGTGTTTCGGTTTCTGCTGTCATGAAATAGTCACTGAAACCTGGCCCATTAAAACTACAAGTTAACCAGCAGTCACTTCAAAGCTATTTCCAAGCTTCTGCTCTGCTGCTAAAATCCCGATTTTATCCTGACAAAATCTCCATACAGATAAATTAAAGATAAAGAGTGCTGTGTTTTCATCTATATTTACTTACAAAATGTTACTCAAAGCAACAGAATATCTTACTTATTTTGTCTCTCACTCAACGCACAGCCTGCGTCTGGGTAACAAACTGCTGCTCCGCCTCTCTGCCACTCACTGAACAGAGTAGACGCAGAGAGAGATGTGCCTTTCGTTTGAGGGGCAGAACTGGCAACTCTCTTCGTTGGCTACGAAAGTAGCCAAGGTTTGTCCAAAAAGTTGCTCAATTTGATGCTAGTTGCTTTTTTGAAAAAGAAATTGCTAAAGGGGTCTGAAAATGGATCCACTGTTAACACCCCCTGATGATGTAATAGAAAAGGTTTACACCAAATCATTTTGAAAGAGCAAAGGCCAATGGGAAAAGTAAACACTCGGTTAATCAATGGTGTAATTTCATCAAAAACTCAACTCTATCACTCACTCAGTCACTCACAGATATTCAGGGATGTAGCACTGAACCATGGCCAGTCCAGCCAAAAACTAGTGAGTGGGCCCTGGGATGTTTTTTTGTTTTTTTTTGTGAAATTCAAGTTCATGCTTGTTTTGCAATGCTATTTGATATGCACCTTAGCATGGATGTCAATATGTTATGGCAATTGCGATCAGACCTAAGCCTATAACTAATGTTTATTTTCATTATCAACTAATCTACAGATTATTTTGTTGACTGATCAGTTAGTCATTTGATCTATAAAATGTCAGATTGTAAAAGAAATGTCATCATAACTTCCCACAGCCCAAGGTGACCTGTTCAAATGTCTTGTTTTGTCTTTCTAAGAGTCAAAAACCCAACAATATTCAGTGGGAATATTGAAAATTTGCTTAAAAATATTGCTTCAATGTTTTTATCAGCAATCAAAATTGTTGCAAATAAATTTTCTGTAAATAAATTAATGGATTAATCATTCCAGCTCTAATAAGATCAATAATCACACATTTTCACTGTTGCAAAATCAGAATTATCAGCCAAATTCTGACTCGGGCATCTATAATTGTAATCAAAGATTAGCTGCCTTTTATCATAGAGTGTCCTTTAAATATCCAACCATAATATACTCTATTCAAGCCACAGTACCCACTGGAAGTGATCCTGAAACAACCCAGGAGTGAACTTGAGAACCAAAATAACCTCATCGCCTTTATGTCTACAAAACACTCTACAGGAAACACCAGTGCATACAACGCCCTGTGTTTCATCCTCTGCCTCCCTGTACTGTTCCTAACAGCCATGCTGTATGCCTCATCTTTCTTCCACACACTCCCTCCACACACACACACACACACACAATGCTGTCTTAGGCCTCAAAGTCCTAGAATATCACACTAGGCTACCAAGAAAGTCTCCACAGTTGAATGCCAAGTACTTGTACTTGTGTAGATATCCAGTACGTGTTGGCACAGCAGAGGACATACTTCAAATTTTGTCATTTGCACAACATGGCTACAGATAAAAACTCAAATTTTCTGCCACATTAAGACATTTTAAGTTAGTATGGCAAACTCATTAGCATACACACACACACACACACACACACACACACACACACACACACACACATATATATATACATATATACAGAGCAACATTAGTATTCAATCAGAGTCATGAATCTAAATCCAATATTCAGTCCTCTTTCAGCTCTGTTTTTGGTCTCTAGTAACTCCTGAGGGAAATATCTGGCTCTTTAGCTGCTAATGCTCCATTTTGTTCACCAGCTAGTCGCCAACTTTGTATGTCTGTTGATTAGTGCTGGGAACGTAGCCTACAGTGGGGTTTTTAGAGGTTTTTTTTTTTGTTTGCTGAAAACAGCTGCCTGCTTCAGCCAAAAACGACACCCAGAATGACCCAAAACAGTAAAGTTGATGCCCAGAAAACCAGATGAGCTGAAAGACGCTATGAAGCTCAAAAGAGCTGAGCAAAACTGCAGCTTAGGGTGACAATTATCTGTGTGTAAAACTTGTCACTACAAGCAAATCGCTTTCACATACAAGAAGTCATGTGATCCACTGTTAATATACAAATATTGATTATAGTAGCTTTAAATTGACATTATTTTAAACGATACAGATGTTACTGTAAAACTTATGATAGACCCAAGCAGACATGATTGGGAGGATTAGTATTAAACACAAGGTATGGGTATGAAAGACAGGTTGTTAGTTACCTAATATGGGAGACAGCTGTTTCATCTCTTTTTCTTTTCCCCATCACTCTCTCTCCTGCCTCTAATCCATCCTTTCCCTCTCTCCCTGATGCTTTCACTTCCTCTCGCAGTGTCTATCTTTCTCCATCAGCATTCCTAAAGGTGTTCAGCATGTTCTATTTATGTGACAACCACGCATCCGACTATCACACCGCACAAAGCAACACACCACTCAACCTATACTTATCCAGCTGGTGTTTCAGCGTGGGAGCTGAATTTGACAAAGTTCGTCTCTCGCCTGAGGATCGAGGCTCATAAAAACACATTGCACTCATCTTGAATATTATTTTTCTCCATTGCTTTCTGTTCCTGTCAGGCTCGTTGTGATATGATGTGGCTGGAAAGGACTCACTGGTGCTGTCTGGGGTTACACATCTCACTGAAAGTCAACTCGGCAGCTCCACTGAAGGGGAGAGCCCAACTTGTTCTGCACCTAATCTGTCTGAAGATTCAAAGTGATGATCCACCGTTCACCAGATTCAACATTTTTTAGCTGCTTTTTCAGGACAATGATAACATTACCTGTGAAAATCGAATTGCTATTTGTCCAAAGGGTGCAAAGGTGAGGTGAAGTATCTCAACCCCAACAGTACTACTATTACGTCATGGTAAGTACAAGATAAAACGCAAGACTATGTGACAACTCATGTGTCATCCAGGGCGCGGATTTATGAAACTTCTAAGAAATACATTTAAAAATGCTCTAAGAACTTGCAACTTTGGTGTAACGTCAGTCTTTGCTGGGTGTTTTTCTGAAAAACATTATTTTCATTTTTAAAGAAGTAAATTTTATCTGTGTGAAATCATTAACGTAAATCATAAGACCACAATAACATGCAGACAATAAAGACGCATGGAAAGTGCTGGCAAAAAAATTTACTTCCTGCTTTAATTGTGTTGTTTGCAAAAACATAAAAAAGTGTCCTATCTAATATCCTATCTAATGTTTAAATCATATGTAAATAATATGCTTGCCAATATCGCTTCAGCTAACATATTTTTCATCATGTCAGTTACTTAGTACAGTGTCCTTTGTGCATGTCTCAAAAGATGTGTGCACTCCTCTGTTGCTGTGCTTCAGTCATGTAGGAGCTGCTCTTAAATTTAAGAGCACTTTTAAGTTGCAAGAAATAATATAGATAAAAACCTTTTATTCTTAAGTTTGCAAGCACAAGTAAAAGTGAATTATTTTTACTTTCACATTTCACTTTAAGCAGTTTGGTAAATACAGGCCCGAGGTCACTCCCAGCACAGCATCTCACTACTTCATGATGTATTTGGGATTACCAGGATGCACTGCTGTGTAAAGCATAACTCAGGCAATGTTGCTGTTTTAGTTTTGAGTACTTGGTTCCACATGCAAACACAAGATATTGTCTTGATGTCTGGGCATGATATTGATGACATATCATTCATCATCATTATCAACAGTTTTGTGCCGATTTCTGCATTTTTAACTGGAATGTAACACAAGTAAAACAACCTCTACAGGATTTATGTGGAAATTTATTAAAAAAAACTCAAATTCAAAAATTAAAATGTTTTTGTCAATTGTACCATGAATAGAAAAACAAACTAATCCTGTACAATCCTGTATACTGGGATAGCCAAACCTGCAATGGGAGTTTTTCAATTAACTAAGCAGCCCAATTACATCTGGGAGAAAATATTAGCAGTCTGTGACAGTGAATAATGTGTTAGGCAGAAGATGTCTGGGAAAGATACAGACTTTGACAGTTCCACAGGTTCTATCTGCAATAATATATATAATATAGTTCAGACACTGGAGAGCACAGCTCTGATAAGAGACAGATAGCATCAGCTCCAGTCTATTGTGTACCACAGGAAATTAATCCGAGATGCAGGCTGGGCAAACAAAATACGCATACAATCAGGCGTTCACTCACACACACACACACACACACACACACACACACACACACACACACACACACACACTATATATATGACTCACACACAAGCGCACACACATTCATACATGAAAAAATACACGGGTGCCATGGACATGCAATTACAGACCGTACACTTATCTAATCTTGGCTGCTGCTGCCTACAAAACAAATATGGAAAATGTACCATTGAGATCAGACAATTAACACAAAGGAAGGGAAGCACAAAAACCAATTCAGGAGTGTGTCCAAGTTAATGGAAGAGAAAGTGAGAATGTAACTCCCCCAGGCTCATCCTGTAAAGAGGAATGTGCTCATACAGTCAACTTGCAAGGGTTTAAAAAGGATGAGAAAGAGACCCAAACATCTCCTGAATTTATCTATCTATCTATCTATCTATCTATCTATCTATCTATCTATCTATCTATCTATCTATCTATCTATCATCCATCTATCCATCTATCCATCTGATATGATAGAATAAATCCTACCCTTGGCAAAGTGATAAAAAAAATAAAAACTTAAATTGAATGTATAAATAACAAAAAGCCATCAACGATTAGATAAAAGTGAGATCCGGGAAGTGATTTAAAAGAGCTACTATCTTGGTCAGGCTAAGTTACTCATGTTGTTCCTAAATCTTGAGCTGTTACGACAAAAGTTTTTACCTTTGATGTTGAGCCTGGAGACAGAGGAGTCAGACGGCTCCAGAAAGATTCATTAGGGCTCAAAAGCTCAGGAAGATATGACTACGGATCAGGTCATGTTAAGTTCTGAAAGTTATTGTTAAAACTAGTTATGAAAGCAAATAAGATAGAGCAGAATTAGGATCAAGTCTACCCAAACGAAGACTGTGGTGTGCAGAGCAGGGACATTTAAAAATGTCCAGTGTTTACAATAATCTCAGTGGAAGGAAGCAGCTCAGTTCCCTGACTCGGTGTTCCCGGAGGAGGGGCGGTGCAAAGAAATGGAGCTGTGGGCGGAACACCCCCCCCCCCCCCCCCCCACTTCAAACCCAACCACCCTCTCTTGTGCGTTGCAAAACACACGCAGCAGATTTCATTAACATGATCACATCGGATCCATGTTGTGCTCCGATCGATTTGGTTTGCGACGTTGTTATCAGTCCTTTACTGTTGCCTGATCGTGTCTCGACTGCGTGGCTTTACGTGCAATCTGTCAGCTGGCAAGACGTGGCTGCTGACAGCCCTGTGCAGCAATAACAGCTATGAGGACACCATCGGACGTGCACAGGTCTCTGTGTTGTCTTGGAAAAAGTTCAGACACAAAAACAACAAGCCTGAAGAACTCTGTTGGAAATATCACAACACAACTAAAAGTCCCAATGGGAATAGAGATGAAACATAAACTTATTTATTGACTACCACAGGCACACTTCCCACACGCTATCGGAATATAAGTGATACCACAGGAGATATTCAATACAATAAGGTCACAAAACTGGTGCTGTAAAAGAATATTATAAGACTTTATATGCCTTTGAGAAACTACAAGGTTGTCAGCAGCACTTCATCTCCCGCCTGCAACACAGTGAACAGATTGATAATCGCATTTAGAGGTACACAGACAAGACATAGTGTTATTAGCCTGTTATTCCCGGGAAAGCCTCTGGCTGTACAGCTACAATTGGTTTATTGAACAAAGCGGGAGGACGCCTTGTTGAATGGGCTCACATTGTCGTTTGTTGCCCGCAAAAATACAAAACGTATCATAATGACAGTCCGGTCGAAACACGTATACTGCTCCCCTCCGGCGGAAATTTCACAGAGCCATGTAGTGTACTGGTCTCACAGCTGACCTGAAACTGCTGCACCTCAAAGCGGCCATCAAATTTTAATTATGTTATTGCTCATGTTCCTGTTAGTCCTCAAACGTGGCTACATGCAGCGACTCACACAAACACAGACAGCACACACGTGAGGGTGACCGAGAAGTGGCCAACATGACTACAACAGATATGTACATAGACCTATAGACACACACACACACACACACACACACACACACACACACACACACACACACACACACACACACACACACACACACACACACACGTAGGCCCGTGTAATAAATCATGCATGTGTACACGCACACACTCAGACTGCCGGCTAAGTTCCAATACTCACTGCGGCTGTGTTAACGTTACTGCCCTCGGTTGTGAAACAAGCTCCGTGTTTCAAAAAGAAAAACAAAAAAAGGCCAGTCACATATCCTCTTCAGTTATTCTGCCGCTGTCAAACCTCAAAGTGACGCTTCGTAACGTAGCAGACAGTCAGCCGAGGGGAAACGCTCTCCTTCGGGTTGTCTCCCCGTCTCCTGTCTATCTCTTCTGTCTATCTTTCCCTCTTTTCCGTCTTTGCCAGCTCTACCACTGGTGGCTTCCCCACTGCCCGGGCGCTCCCGTGACGTCACGACGGTGGAGCGCGCGCCCCCGAGACGTACGCAACCCCCTCCCACTCCTCCTCCTCCCTTCCTCTCTCCCTCCCTTCCTCTGTTCCATTATTAAAAGAGAGAGATACTTTTCATCTTTAAATGTAAATGTTCTCCTTGGCTTAATGTAATTTCACCCACACTGTAAATTTATCATATTGTACATAAAAATCCATAATTTTATATCCTGAAAAACAGGCATTTTATGTGGATGTTTAACTATGAAAGAATTCAATAATTCAGGTAAAATCATTTGTTAGCTTAGGCATTTATAAACGTCATGGAGGTCTTTGTTGTCTCTGCTCCACATTGTAACACAGTGGAATTCTAAGCCAGTGCAGTGTCATAGTCTATTATTAGATGCAACAATGCTCTATAAGCTGATCAAACGTTTTTGTGTGAACTATTAAACTGCAGCACAATAGCTGTCAAATAAATGCTTTAGAGTAACAAGTATGATATTTGCCTCTGACATGTTGCTGGATAAATACCTCTAAACTGTTAAGTGCAGTACCTGAGCAAATTACATTCCATCACTGGACATCACAGGTCGCACCTTGGATACATTTGTGGGAGGTCACCTTACATCTACATGTACAGGTCATTCACACAAATAAGGTTGAACAGGTAATCAAATAGAACCTGCCACAATAAGGAAATATGGGGGATTTTGAATAACTTCAGTACTTTTGATAACAGGTTTTAACTAACTCTTGGCTAATCTGCTCAGTTAACCCAAATTGTCACTATTTGGCTTGTTTCAAAACAGATGCCCAGCAAGTTGAAATAGCGACACAGCAGAACTTTTTCACAGCAGAAAAGGTCAGAACAGGTGTAACTAATATGATTGTTAACTGCTTCATTGCAGAGCTGGAACTGAGTCATCATTAATGCCATTAGTTCCACCTGTGTTGTTCCTGCAAGAAGTCAAAATGTCAATTTTTGTTAGATTTAAATGTTCTTCTGTCTGAGAAAGGGCTGTCAATTTAATATGTCATCCACAGTATGGATCTGTATTGATTTCATCATCACATGATGACTTTGATAGTTTTATGATTATTTCAGCTCGGGTGTGATATGGCCACTAGGAGGAGATAATCTCACTAAGTTTAAACTTTTATTTATTCAATTTTATTGAAGAGTATCTCATCTCTTTAGTGTGATGCTTCTATGCTCTCTTCTCGGCATCGATGCTTTTTCTCATGATAGCAGGACCTGGCATGTTCTCCCTAACACAGAGTCAGTCTGTGTTTGATGAGTGAATGACCTACATACAGTATTGGGTAAGAGTAAAGAGAATGTGGCATATTTCATAGCTGGTCACTCTGATCTAGCAGGTCTCTCTCTTTGTCTGTCTCACACACAATTATATTCATCCTAAAGACATCTTTCCAACTAGACACTGAGCAAAGACATACACATACACACACACACACACACACACACACACACACACACACACACACACACACAGTGGCCCAGTTCCCTGGGCGCCAGTCAGTCAGACAGCTGAGGTATAAATAGTTTGCTGGCTAAAGTTCCCCTTGAGAGAAACACATCAGGAGTGGTGGACCAGCGCTCTCTTCTGAAATCTCCACTAACTCCATCAGTGAGAACTTTCACTGGTTCTTTTAGTTGCCAGTGGCTTTCATGTGTTTTAATATTGTGAAGATTTGTAACACTGTACTGAAAAGTGCTATCACTAATCAAACATAATTCTATCAAGCATATTGATAAAGCTAGGCTTAAAGGTATAGGAACATTAAGTCTTATGAATCTCTTGATACATGAGACACGGGGTTTCGTGTGTCTTGCTCAGGGAACACAAAAATAAGATCTGGGGGACTAATTTTTGAGATATGCAATTTATTAATCAGAAAAATACATATCACTTACACAACAAAGACTTAGTTTTGAGCTTTATTTATCAGATATGTTTTGGCCAAGCACGCCAGGTGGATGTCTTAGTATTCAACAAAAGATAACATTAAAGAGATGAGTGAATTATGGACCCTGAAGTTAAAGGTTTCCACATGAAGTGATCAAAACATAAAATAATATCTATGAAAGTACAATGTCCCAGTTAACATTTTAAACACACTGCTCAAAATTCAAAGAAATAACTGACAAACAAGATTATTGAAACTAAAACATGAGTTGAGCAAAAAGTGGATGTGCAGCGAACTGGAAATTTGGCGCATCCCCACGGACAATGTAAGCCATGAGACAACAGACCAGAGTGTTGGTTAAACAATGGTGCCACATTGTGGTCAAATATGAGTATTGCAATATGTATGTACCGTGTATGACTTATCTTGTACCTTTCTTACAGACTGCAAATGAACCTCATCACCAACTGCCAAATAAGTGATCTTACCTGCTTTGTTTAGTTAAAACGGAGGAGACAGGAGAGGCCTGTTGATTTTACCTCACACATTGCACATTGTATTTATTATTATAACTATAATATAGTAGTTTTTTTTTTTGCTTTACTTATTTACTGCTTTACTTTCCCTCTTCCCTGCAGGGAAGTTTTTCTGATATACTATATATACAGTATATTCTACTATTTCCTGTTAACTGGTCTGTGCTGCAAGAAACACAATTCTATAAAATCCATTAATGTATATGCCCCATTACTAACAAACAGAGCTGATGTGTGACTGAATGATCTGAGAGGAGAAACAACAGTTTCAGTAGAAGTTACGCATTGGTTTCCTTTGATGTATGTGGCACTTTAAGTTGCACGACCTACAGGAGTGATTACGAGTACGTTGTTGGGGTCCTCTCCAAAAATACTAAAAACAGGGTAAAGCTTTGGTCTGCCACTGAGGGGAAAGCCAGCCATAGAGTAGAGAAAGGCTTTCGCTGCTGGTACGGTCTCAGTGAAGGCACATCCTGTGTAAGAGTAGATCAGAGTCCTGGTGTCCACGTCATAGAAGGAGACCTCTCCCTTCTCATAATCGACAAATACACCAACTGTCTGGGGTCTTTGCGTCAGGAACAGTTGACCAGAGTTAACATTATGAACAAAAAAGTGATCACCTAAACTGAATCCACAAAGTTTCCAGCCCATCTTGTCAGTGCTGGGGGAGTTTTCATATTTTAAGGACTCTTTGACCACTGTTAACATCCAACCTGTGCTCCCACTGACCCGAACCTCATAGTAGAACTTACCTGAGGAATAACCATCTTTCCCAAAGACTACAGGAATACCTTGATATCCTTCCCCAAATAAAGCTTTGAGAAACTTCAGCAGTCGGCTTTGCCGTAATCTCACTTCCTTCCCATTCTCAGACACCAAGAGTTCGGAATTGGCTGCGTAGGCGTCCAGAGTCACATCCACTGCATTACACTGCTGGATCATCATCAGCTCGTCCTTCGGTGGATTCCACACTTCTGTAATAAATTCATCTGTTATTGCTGCTGCATCAGGCTGTTCAGCTCTCTCACAGCCATCAGACAACCTAACCTCATGAATTAACATCTCCATCTCATTACTGAGTGTCTTTTCCATCTGAGCCACAGTTTTTTTAACCATTCCCACATGACTCTGTTGACTGCTGTCAGAGAGATTGTGTGTAAATGGAGGTGCGAAGTGGGACAGGGGGTGGAACAGGTCCTTGTGTAGTTCAGGGACATAAAGGGATGACCAGCTCTGCAGGAGGTGGATGTCATCCTCTGTTTGTAAGAGTTTCTCCATTTTGGATCTTCTCCTCCGCAACTCATTGAGCTCTTGCTCCAGTTGTGTCACATGGTCTTCAGCCTGCTTCTCTGCTGCTCTCTGCTTCTCCTGGATCAGGCCAATCAGCTCGAACTGACTTCTTTGCAGAGAGGCCACCGGAGCAGCGAGAACCTCATCAATATCTGCTATCTCTTTATCCAAGTATTTCTTCCTCTGTTCAACAGAGTGTTTGATTTCCTCAATACTCCTGGTTTTTGTGTCTTCCATCATTTTAATTTCGGACGTCACATCCTCCAGCTGGGCTTTCCTCTCTCGAAACACATTCTCTAACGGGACGGCTTCATGCATCACATGGTTGTCTTTCAAGCACATGAAACAAACACACATCTGGTCTGTGTGACAGAAGAGCTCGAACATCTTGCCATGCCTCTTACACACCCTGTCCTCCAGGTTTGACACAGGGTCAATCAGCTTGTGCTTCTTAAAGGTTGTGACTCTGTGATGAGGCTCCAGGTGAGACTGGCAGTATGAGGCCAAACACACCACGCACGTCTTCTGGGCTTTGAGCTTCAGCTCAAGGCAGATGTCACAGGGAACCTCCCCTGGTTTTGCAAGTATTTGATCTTCACTCCTCACCCTCATGTTGTTGAAACGCTCCACCATATCTCTGAACTCTGTGTTGACCTGAAGCTGTGGTCTTCTGCGGAACTTCTTCTTACAGAGGGGGCACTGTATCAGGTCACTGCTGTCCCAGTACCCTGTGATACAAGCCTTGCAGTAGTTGTGTCCACATGGAGTAGTGACAGGCTGAGTGAACCCATCCAGACAGATAGAACACAGAGACTGTTCTTCACATGGGAGGCTGCTGGCTGAGGCCATGTCTAGATAAGAGGAGATGATTTGATGAAGACTGACGGATTAGGGTTGACATGCAACAAAGATCCATGAACTTAACCTCTTGCCCACCAGAGTGCCCATCTTTAACTAACTATGTGTTACCTTTCATTTCTTAGGTATACCACTGATTAAAACAGTGATACAGAAAATTTCCTGTGGAAACTTACCAACTGAAATTGCTGCACTCAATTAGACCTAATTGGCAGTTCACGACAATGCAGAATGTCAGTGTGATGATTTATAAAAGTATTTTAGGATCTATCGTTCCTCTGACATTAAGAGAAAAGAATTTCAAAGTGTATAAATAGACTTGACTAACACACCTTAGTGAGGTATGCTGGCTATGCGCCACTGATTATGTCCTTCCCTGAAACTTGTAGAAAACAGCATCAACAGCAAACATCTTATATGCTTATAATATAAATATTTCAAATAAAATCAGCTTGTAATTAGTCTACTTTAAATCTGTGATTAAATACAGGACATGTATCATAGTACTTGACACTATAAAACACAGCCTAAAGTTAGTTAAACATTGGGTCTGTGAAAGTAAACTATGGTGACCTAATCATTATAAATTCTCATTTACACAAACTTATTGGAACTGATAGCATTTGTAAAGATAATAGTATACCCAACAGGTGAATAAGAAATAGGCTATCTTAATTCAGGAAGATCAAAAAAACTGATGAACTTTACCTGCTGTGATGTCTGTGTTGTCCGTGAAAAAGTTTCCCTTAAGTAGGCTAGATTCATTTCACCAGACTGGCACGTGATCACTCACTTCACCCACTCCTCCTCTTCCTGGAAAAACTTAACTAAAACTGACTTCGGCAGCCTTGCTCCCTCCCCTCAGACTGCTATTGTGAATCTTTTCCTGCATGGATCATTCATTTTTAACTTTAACAAAAGAAGAAGTTCTTTGTAAACAATATGTGGACTACATATTTTTCAGATACATACAACTACATTTTTGGACAGTATCTTTACTGTTGGGGCTTTATATTTTATTTAATTTTACAGTTTGTCTGTTGTGGTATTACTATATTCTCTGAAATCCTTTAGAAATTCTGTTTATCACAAAAAAAGTACAAAAAACCATCTGGTAACTCAAGCTTCATTTCTACATGAGGTATTGCAAATGAAAGAAAACAACAAAACTGTATTCCTAATTCAGAAATGAAACAGCAATAATGCTTCTTGTAATCTGGAAAACCTCAACAATTTCCTAACTTAAAGCTATTAAAGCTACAAGCTTTGCTATTGCTACATAGCCAACATTAGCATTAACAGTTGTTGACATACCAGTAGAAGAAAATGTTGCCAGTTCAGCATCATACTTCAATGCTTTACCCGCTAAGAGCTGTCTCCAGCAGTGGAAAGCAACCCATTTGTTTTGCTTCTGTTTCTATCACTTCCTTCTTTCTACTGAAGTTAGCATGCTAACCAGTTATCCTCATCACTTTTCAATACCGAGTCACCATGGCGTTCAGTCTGAAATAGTTTACAACATTTTATTGTCTGATACATACATCTCTGTAGTTTTTCTTTATTTTCCGTCATATTAGCCAACATGGAGTCAGTGCTGTGTTAAAATAATCTAAAATGATAAATGAGTTTGACCTTTAAACCTGCGAAGAGACATTCTTCATATGACTTATGAAGAATATTCAGAATGATGACAAAAATTCATGCTTTTTGGTTTTTTTTATTTTATTTGTTGATTTCTGTTTACTGGTGTGAGCAGTTATTAGGTAAGGCTGAGGGAAGTGTTTGTTATCCTGACCTCCTTCACTAGATGGCCCTATTAGCTAAAAGAAAAAGGTAAAACAAAAAGGGCATATAGCATAGCAGAAGTTGTCTGTCTCAGTCAAATTAAAGCACTGTATGTGTACTTTAAATAGCCTGTGTAAAACAATGAGAAAAAAAATCATTTTAACACATTTTTATTTCAGTGCTTTGACAAACATTTAGAGAGAATTGAGGCTTGTGTTGCTCTGCCAGAGTTAGAGTCCAACAGTCCTCAGTGAAGAAAAGCATTTGCTGAGTAGGCTATGAAGTAATTTTTTCCCCAAAAAATAGAATTTAAATGTAAGACACATACAACAACTCTGTTAAAAACCTGTGAGTATTGTTAAGTTACACATCAAAAGACCAAAAATAAAGGCAATGTCATCTGCATGTTTCTATACATGTTATGAGCTATTGTAAGTGTGATTTGTAGTTCAATCTAAATGTGCAATAGTCAGCAGGGTGTGTGTGTGTGTGTGTGTGTGTGTGTGTGTGTGTGTGTGTGTGTGTGTGTGTGTGTCTGTGTGTTTGTGTGGATCAGTGAATACGCATCATAAGCCATGGAAAGTGTCCAGTGCGCTGCATGCCGAAAGTACTGATGAAGAAGTTGAGTACTGTGGTGATGAAGACTATGATGGTCGTTACGTTGTTCAGGTAGTCCAGTCGTTTCTGGAGAGCGGAGTTATTCAGGTCCCGGCGTCCTGTGAGACACACACATACACGCACACGCACACGCACACGCACACGCACACGCACACGCACACGCACACACACAAATACATAGTAGAGAAAGAAAGGGTTCAAACCACACTTGGTGCTGACACACTAAGAGAGATTTCTGTTATGACTAGGAAGCACCAAATTCCCCTGACAACTTACTCCTCTCTTTTAAACTTATATTCAATGACAGCACACAATATAACTTCTGAAATTAGATCCGCTTCTTGTCCATACTAGTTTTATGTTGCATTATTTTCACTCCAGCTGACCAGTCACAGTCACCAATCCACCAATCCTCAACAAAAACCACAATAAGCAAAGCACAGGCTTTTGTTTAATCACTACATTTATTCAGCTTTCTGACGAACAATGTGTACGTATGTCTCTTATTTCTGTTACCCTGGTTTCTGTCTGAGATTGAATCTTAAAAATCATTCTTTGTGAAACAAGTTTTGAGAATAAATAACATAAGGCATTAATGTTTACATCAAGTTTTCTCAATGTTTCCATTACTGACCACCAAATAAAGTAGAAACACAAGTTTGAAACATACACAATGGAGCGGAGCACATGCACAATTTTAGAAATGAAAATTCAAGCATATTATTGCAGCAAATAAGATAATACATATAGAATAGATGTTCAGTGGGTTAAAGTGAAGATATTTTAGTTGAATTACAGCCTGAAATCAGCATTTAAACAACACCTGAATAATAAATAAGATGTGATGTTTGAACATATGTGACTTGTGTCTCAGCTGTGTTCAAATTACAAGTGCACAAGCTAATTTTCAACATTGAATCAACAAGTGCACAGATGAAATACTTGTGGAAAGAGTGTGTGGGTGTGTGTCTGCATGTGTGTGTGTAAATGTGTTTGATATGTGAGTAAATATGGGTTTTGTGTAAGTGTGTGTCAGAAGTGGAGTCGAGCCAGCAGCCAGCGGAAGAAGCCAGTCCTCTTGGATCCGAAGAAGCTGATGAAGAAGTTAATCACCGTGGTGACGAAGATGACGCCTGTGGCGAGGTTGTTCAGGTAGTCGAGTCGTTTCTGATTGGACACCACGTTCAGGTCCCTGCGGGCTGCGACACACACATACACATACACACACAAACACACATATTTCAAACACACCAACCCACACACACGCACACACACACACACACACACACACACACACACATATAGTTGATACATACATACTCACATGCACAAACACACATTAAACACTCACAATATACCCCATTCCAACAAACATACAGCAATGCACCCATACAAACGGCCTCCAGCCTCTGCGTTATTTATGTGACATTTTGACTGGATGTATGGTGACAAAGTTGCTGGTTCATTCGTATTAAATAAATTCAACATGAGAAATTGAATCTCCTCCCTCAACAAATAGAATTGAATGCTGATTTTAGATTCACAGACTTTAGATACACTGAAAAGATCCTGTAGACTCTTGTAAAATGTTCTTGTAAACATGGCATCTGTTTTGTAACTTATACTTATCGAAGGCGATGCCAAAAAGCAAACGCCCTCATTAAAGGTGTTTTCTGACTGAACGAGTTTTAGATGCTGCACATATAAAGTCAATGCAAGGAAATAAGTGGATGCCAACAGATGCAAATTAGCTTCGGGCAGTGCAATGGAGAAGTCACGCCTCTGTGATTGCTGAAGAAAAAAGAGAAAAGTTGAAGGTTTTCACATGTGCTTCAATACAAGTGGATTTCTCATGCAGCTAATATCTAGTGGCCAATGTTTCTTAAAGGAGTAATATGCTCATTTGCTTTGTTGTTGAGGGTTAGACAGGAAATCAGAAGCCAGTTAGCTTAACTTAGCACAAAAACTGCACACTCACCTTCATCTCTGTAAATTAGTGAGCTGTTGGCAGGCAGATTTTGTTACCCATAGACAGAGCAGGCTAATAGCTTCTCCTTATTTCTGGTCTTTGTGCTAAGCTAAGCTATTCCAGCTTCATATTTATTATACAGACTTTACTGGTATCAATCATGCTATTTTTATGCTGATTTTATGTTTATAAATGCACATACAGTGTGTGAATTTGTCTGCTAAGTGTGTCTCATAGAATGAAACGCTGAAACATCCATCGCAGCAAGCAGCTGCGCTGTGTGCCAAAGGCGGCTTTGATGATGTTGATGATGAGGGTGAGGAAGATGATGCCGGTAATCAGATTGTTCAGGAAGTTTAAACATCGCTGACAAGAAGGGAGGAGGGTGAGCTCAAAACGAGCTACACACACCACACACAAGCACACACACACACACACACACACACACACACACACACACGCACAAACACATGGATAATGCATACATGCATTACACATTACACGCAGAGACAACAAGAACACACGCACACACACAGAAACATACAGAGACACACACACACACATCTAGTTGGTCCTTGGCCCAGTCCATTCATACTGAATTAAATCAAACAAAGATATCAGAGTAGAGTAATACTGTAGCAGATTAGTACTGTGAGTAGAACAATAAGTCACACTGCTGTTTGTATGTGAGTGTGCTCGTGTGTGTGAGAATCTTTCCCTACTTTACAAAAAGATTTACATATTAAAATCACTCCCTACGTCGGAGAGTCAGAAATGCATCCTGGGAAACAGGCCGGTGCGCTCCATCCCAAAGACAGAGATGAAGATGTTGGTTACGAAGATGAGGAAGACGAGGATGGTTGTGATGTTGTTCATGCTGTCCAGGCGCTTCTGGTTGACCTCTTCGCTGACGTCTCGCCGGGCTGCAACACACATGTACACACACGTACCAAAAATAACAATAACGAGATACTACACAAAAGATGAATGCATTATCTTTTTGTAGTTGTGTTTTTGTGTTGCACAGGAAATATATTTGGTGACTTGGAGATTTTATACCTAAAGTGACTGTTTTTTTGACTGGTGGTATTTTCACAACAAATCACCTTGTCAGTGAATTAGTGTATTAATATGATTGGTTAAAAACATGGAGGATGGATTTCTGAACCAAAGGAGGCTAATTTTGTAATGCTCACCGATGATGATGATCAGGATTCCAGCCACTATCTGAAGAGCCAGGGAGAAGGAAATGAGCGTCAGAACAGCGACGTAGTACCTGAGGATAAAGAAGAAAAATTACATTCAGGAAATGTCATTTGAGGCAGCAGTAAATGCGATTATTAAAAAGCCAAATGGCAGTTGAAAACTAATTAAACTTACTGAAAAACTCACCAAAATCATTTGAAAATTACATAGAGAACAGTTTCGGTGAATATTCATTCATTTTCATGTTCTCCTTTTTAAAAAAGCTATTTGTACTTTTGCTGTAGAGCTTTGCAAACAATTAAAAATATTCTTTAGATAGTAAATTTAACAGTTTTGTCTATTTCCTGACCTCTCTCTCTCACAAACACACACACACACTGTACCTGTATCCAGCTCCCTGTTCGATGACCGTCTTCATGTGTGTGATGTTAGCCAGGAACAGAGCGATGTCCAACATGCCCTCAGCTGCTGTCTTCTTGGTGGCATACAGGTTCATGTTCAGATTAGAGGCTGAACCTCCCTGAGAAAGAGAAAGAGAGAGATTTCAGATCTCAAGTGATCCGTAAAGCTTCTACCCTCCCTACCCTGTTCATTTATGCAGTGAGTGTTGATGCCAAGGAGAATTTTCACATTGTGGACAGTAACCACATCAGTACACAAAGAATGCTGTATAAACTCCCGGTTAAAGGTAATAAAATAAAAGCACCCCCCTCTCTCAAGGTAAAATCAACCACATCTATAGCCAACATCAGAATTATAAGTATTAGCAAACAGCAAAAAGCACATTTAACCATAAATGTGTAGAAGCAAACCAAACCTTTCAACATTATCAGCTGATTCTTTTCTCTTTTGTTAGTTGGTTTTATCCTGAGATAACGACATATCAAGATAATGAAATTATGAACTGGGGAAATAAAAAGTGGACAGCCATAGCTGTTCAAGGCGTCTGTAGTATATGAACCCTGGTCCCCTGCTTTCAAGTTCCATCCACACAAAGCTGGTTTCTCGTCACACCAAATTTAGTGTCTGCAATATTCCAGTCGAGCCAAAATGAGATAAGTGTTTCTCCAATTTTGGCTGTTTGCAAACAGAAAATTCCCATTTTTTTCTCTCGTGGGTCATTTGTCACGAGCGCACAAACTGCAGCTCATTTGGAAGTAGTTGTTTTTAGAGTGATAAAGATTTGCACTTTCTTGCACATGAGGGTTTCAGATATTGACTGTGTGTATGTGTGTATGTGTGTGTGTTTTGAAATATTCCTATTTTGATAGAGAAGCAGGTGAATAGCAATGGCAGATATGACTGTTTTTTTTCTTGTTTGTGTGTGTGTGTGTGTGTGTGTGTATGTGTGTGTGTGTGTGTGTGTGTGTGTGTGTGTGTGTATGTGTGTGTGCATGCGTGTGCAGAGAAAACATTAAACATCATTACATAAAACCTTAAAACTCTTACAAC
Organism: Seriola lalandi dorsalis; assembly: GCF_002814215.2. Taxonomy (NCBI): domain Eukaryota; kingdom Metazoa; phylum Chordata; class Actinopteri; order Carangiformes; family Carangidae; genus Seriola; species Seriola lalandi. Next base: position 321,715 of record NW_019525132.1, on the reverse strand, counting down.
TCATGTCAGGAACTAAAATTTATAGATATAATTACTGTCCTGCTCCAGTGTGTGGACTGCAGATGCACATATTGGATTTATTAACACTGAGCCATAGATTAAAGTTTTCTGTCCACAAATGGATCATTTTACTCCGGGCTGTGTCAGTGCAGTTTCAATCAGTGCAGTCTGTTTTTCTTTCAGCTGCACAGAAACAGACGTGCTTAAGGAAGACATATAGAAAGTCAATCATGGGCACTCTAGGGACCCATTGTACTTCATGACCTCACTGTGCTGTAATGTGCTTTGCTGCCCCAGAAAAAAAAAGAACATTAACACTGTAAATGTTCTGGTGTCTCAGTATGGGCAATTAAATAACCTGAAACTATAACAATAACAAGCAGTGCTTTGTTCTGATAAAAAACAGTCTTTAAGAAGTAGCATCCTAAAAACTACCTGTGAATGAATGAATGAATTTTTACACCAAAACAGCCTGAACTATGCGTGTCAGATCAGCCACAATGCATACGTGTGAAGTGAACATGGTTATTATGATGGTGATGGTTGGTACTACCATTTTTCCACACTACTTGCAATTACCATTTTCAGTCACCTCGCAAAAAAAAAAAAAAAAAGGAAAAAAAATTCAAGAAGTAACTTTTTTGGCAGAAGCTCATCACTTCTGAAAAGCCTGTTTGCACATTAGTTTACCTTTTGTACCCTGATGCCTTTGGTGCCCTCCAGTGGTGGTACCACATATATATACTGCACAGGAGATACAGACTGCACCATTTTTCACCGCATTTGTGTTATTTACAGTATCTACAAATAAAACCTAAGCCATCAGAATAATGTAAAATATAGTTGAAGAACTGAATTGCATCTTAAGCAACCCCTCCCCCTGCATCTCTCTGACAGAGACTGTCCAAAGAAGAACAACAGCATCAGTCGTTTCAGCAAGTCAAGCCAAGGCGCTTCATACAACATACATTTGAAGCATGTTGAACCCTTTGTAGCTACGTTTTCAGTTGCAATCTCTGCACTTCAGTACTCGTGGACAGAGCACACATGCACATTGTGACACTGTGGTGGATGTCAACACAGCGTTCTTGCTGGCTGAGATCATGTTCCTTGGTTTCTTCCTTGCAGTCTGGCAATGCTAACTCTTTCCAATTCCTATGAAGTTCACCAGCGGCAATAACCAATAGCACCGCAAAACACCCAGTGCAACTCGGTCAGTGTGTTTACATCCACTTCCCTCTCACCCGCGAGCACTGGCACACCTCGTTCTGCGTGGAGACAGCGAGTTGGCAGGTGCAGTTTTGTAACAAATAGCTTTAACTGACAGTGTTCATAAGAGGTCTGTGGCTTATCATAACTGGGCCATGGTTTCTGGAATAAGATGTCGACGCTGACATTTTCAAATGTAACTTTTGGACTCTTTGGGTGCCACAAACCAAAACCAAAGCAAACTGATCCTTTGCATGAGGGGAAAAGTATGTTTTTTTTATTTTCGGTATTTTTGAATAACGTGCACCTTGCAGTTTACCAATCACAGGGTGTAATTTGAAATTTAAGTAATCATCTTTCCGTGACAAGTTACCTGTTCTGATGCCATCAAGCTAGTACACATGTGATATCATTTTGTGCTGGAAAACTTGATTTCATCCCCCATACTGCGAATGTAAGAGTACAGTTTGATCCAGACTGGGTTAATCTCCAAGAAAGTATGAAGCAATTCCCAGAACTGCAAGAGCGTCAAAACACTATGAACACATGTACCACGGGCTCTTGTTTTTCTGAGTGTGTGAGAGAAAGAGAGAGAGCTGGTTAGGGAAAAAAAGAGAAAGAGGGTGAAAAGAGGAGGAAAGACAGAGAGGGAGGTGAAGAAAAAAGAAGGCAGCATCAGATATAGAGACACAGGGAGAGAGTGAGAGAAAGAGTATGTATATATACTGGCCCGTTTCCATCTTTTATCCTTTGGGGACTCATGTGGTCACACTTTATCAACATCAGCCTTGGGCATGCCGCCAAAACATACACACACACACACACACACACACACACACACACACACACACACACACACACACACACACACACACACACACCTACACACACACCACAACCAAAACATTGGAATGGCCTACATACAATTTTACGGCCCATGTGTGTTCACTTAGTGTAATGTCTCTCTAAATGTACCAACTGTGCTTTTACTGCACTTAATCTGAGCTTATTTTGATGTATCCACATATGCCGATAAACTATTCTTTTACCGTTTGTTTCACCGGGCAGGTAGAGGAACCACAGATCCTTATTTACAGCTGCAGCCTGGAGAAGTGGTCACAGGTCAGCAGGGTTACACACATTTACCCTCAGAAGCTGTGAATTACAACCAGGCGGCCACAGGGCAGCTCCATCATGAACATCTGACGACTTGGCTCAACAGCACAGATGAGAAAATGGTTCCTCCTCATTTTCTTAGGCATCAATAAAAAGATGCTTTTTTTCTAATCATTCACAAACTACCTTTTATTTTAAAAAATACAGGATATTGGTCTCCAACATTTTGCAAGTTTCTTTCTGTGGACTGATACTTAGCAATAGTGTATACAACTACCATACAAATGTATTTTCATCCCTTATCTCTTAAAAAAATGATCCAGCTGTTATTGGTATGTCTCCACACTCAAATGCAGTAATGTATGCTAAGGTGTTCCTGGAAGGTGAAATAATACCTGCACTAGGTCAGAAATTTCCATGTAGAATAAAAGAGGAAACAGCCGGTATTATTTTAGCTACACAGCACATGCAAAGAATTTATGTGTATAGTTGTGCATCATGGGTTTGGTGTGAATAATGAACATTATGTGACCTGCTATCGAGACAATGATATTCATCATTCAAACATCACGCATCAGCTTGAAAAACATTTATCGTGTCAGACTCCCTACTGAAAAACACGTGATCAAAAAAATGCATATCACTTAACAGGAACTACTTTATGGTTTAAGCCATTAATGTGTTGTTATATTACAAGTATCACACACTTTTCACTAGTCTATGTCGGTTTAATACGTGTACAGTATTTAACATGTACACATTGGCCATGCAGTTTAAACTGACTGAGAGTCTACAGCCATGGCAGCGATGATGGCATGAGATGAAAATTTAAGGAAAATGTAAAATGAATGTCTGTACAACATTTCATGGCAATATTTGTGGAGATATTTCGCTGAAAGCCAAAAATGTCAACCTCATGGTAAAACTAAGAGAGAAAAATCAGGGGATCATGAATATCTGTATAAAATTTCATCTAAAAACTGTTGAGATAGTCTGCACCAAAGTGGTGGACTGACTAACAGGCTGACATTTCCATCGCTATTACTGAGCTGAGTAAGTAAAATGCACTTCTCTACACAGAGGGTATCTTTTTTCCTCCTGGTTTTTGTGGATCTATGGTATTTATATAGTAAATTCTCGGTGGAGATCCAGAAGCCTTGTAAAACCCCAATTCCTGAAATTCACTCATCCACAGCTGTGGGCACAAGGCCACATCACATAATGTACACATACATGCATGCATGCACACACACACACACACACACACACACACACACACACACACACACACACACACACAAAACACAAACTTAGTGTGTACCTGTTTAGACACATACAAGGCACATTTGTGCCAACAATATATACCAATTTATGCTTGCATAACTGTATGTTTACACTTCTGACTGCACACACACACACACACGCATACACACACACATGCACACACACACACACACACACACTAGACCACATTGGAGGCCCCCCTCGATCTCACAGGAAGTGCTCCTCCCCTGGACTCCTATTGGCCCCTATAATAACCAATGGGAGGGGAAGCCCAACCAGGAGTGGAGCTCTGGTTTTCTTGCAGTATCTTATTTGAACTGTCTGTCTCTCCATCGTCTGTCTATTTCTCTCAGTGCTTGCATATTTGCCTATTTTTGTTGTTTTTTTTCTCCTGCATTTTTCCACGGCTCTCTCTGCCTGAAGGCATCATCTTTCTGTTTGGTTTTTATGTGTTATCCATAGAGTGTGAGGGAGTAGGTAGAAAGTAGAAAAGCAGATGAGGAGAAACAGTTAGTGACACAAAGAAGAGTCAGCATGAATGGAGGAAGAGAGGCAGCGACAAAGAGATGAATTGTGTTTTCTCTTGCTGGCTTTCTGGCAGCAGAACACTGTCTACAGTTACGACTTCCTCGAATGATTATGGCTGTAAACATGCCTCAGTTTTTGCTTAAAACTAAGAGAACATTTTTCATGTGAAGCTTCTCAGTCATAGCAAATGAATGCTAACGTCGCTCTGTATCTGAATGTGTGAATCAGCAACTGCTTGCTAAGTTCGCCATGTCAATTTTATAATGTCATGATGTATAAAACTTTTTTCAAAATGCACATTTCAGGCTGAACAGTGGAAATTTTTTTTCCACTTTCAAAGCTGAAAACAGCAAGGATTCAGTTAACCACTGAGCGCCTTCAAACATCACCTCTTGACATATTTCTGTTTGTTTGTGTTGGGGGACACATTCAGCATGTGAAATGCTGCGTTTCAGGTTATTTGTTTGTCTGTATATGTGTGCTGATGATGGCTGGGGATGGTGGGCATGTCAGTGAATAGACTCATTATGTTTGGAAACAAACAAACGGAGCACAAAATTCAACAAATGCACACAACCACACACACAAACTGAACTAGAGCCATGAAACTTATTAGGTGAACTTTGACATTGAAAAACACGGAAGAGGCTGTTATCTACACACACACACACACACACACACACACACACACACACACACACACACACACACACACACACACACTATTTCTGACCCCCTTTCTCACTCACACACATGCATTAGGTTCACAACTTAAGAGCAACTGACTCTTGACCTTTGCCCCATGGCCGACTATCATCCTACTGACTGGCCTGTAATTAGTAAAACTGGCATGAGAAAACAATGTGGCATGTGTGTGTGCTAGTGTGTGTGTTGTTTTTATGTATTAAAATCCAATGGGGATAATGTTCTCCTTTACAGTACAGTTGGAAACACAATCATCAGACTGTTACTTTATTGCAACTCTCCCCCACAAACCTGTTCCACACTGTGTCCTTTATGCCACGCCTGAGTGAACACACATGTCATTTTAACACTCCGGATAAATCCTCTTCCTCCTTTTGGATGCTTTCCTTCTTGCTGTTTTCTCCTCTATTTACATTTAATCATGTCTTTCTTCTTGAGTCCACTAATGACAGTTTCATGCATTGAAATCTAATTAAATATAATGATTATAATACTTTCAACACCAGGTTTTTTTAATCAAAAAATAATGTTGGCTTAGTTAAAATTATATTCTCTACTCTACTGCCAAAATATTCCTCGAAGGATGTACTTAAAAAAATCCAGATAGTATTTTTATTATTATTATTATTGATGTCATGTTGATATTGCAATTTAAACTGGATGTGCACGATAAAATCATTTAATGTCTGCATTCAATTGATTCTGATTCTCATCTTTAACTGCTTCACTATTTTCTGTTTTGTGTTTCTGTTGTTCATCTGCTTATCTGCTGATCCTCTCAACCTCTCCTTCCTCTGTGGTGATCAAAGACGAGCTGTTACACAGCAGGATGGACGCCGTGCTAATTGCTTGGCAGGATGTATGCAGAGATCTATTTTTGTGTGCACACTTTGTGAGGCTCAGTTAAAGTTTTAGACCTTGAGGTTACATGTAAGGGAATACGTTATGTCAACAAGGGTCCTCACAAGTATAAAAGTATAAATGTGTGTGTGTTTTTAATGTGATAAAGCAGGTTTGGGTCAAATGTATGACTGTAACAAATAATTGGGGGGAAAAAAATCAATCAATGACATTATGAGTGTGTGTGTGTGTGTGTGTGTGTGTGTGTGTGTGTGTGTGTGTGTGTGTGTGTGTGTAAGAGATAGAATACTGGGAAAATCAACAACCCACACCTTTGACCTCTGATCTCTCAACCCCAATGGTCTCGCCCACACACAGACCCACACACAGAGCCACAGCGACACCCACTAGCACAGAAAATAGTGAGAAGACTTTGAGTTGTGATTGAACAGAACACATACGTATGCAGTATGTAAAGGTAAAGGTGCGCACAGCATGTGTCTATGTAACACAAGAAAGCATACAGAGGACTCCACAGCACTCTAACCTAACTGCTACATTTGACCACAGGAGTGTGTGTGTGTGTGCGTGTGTGTGTGCGCGCGCATGCATTTGGTCTTCCATCTGCCATCTGGGAGTAGAAAGAGAGAAAGAGTGGCAGTGATCTAATATCAGTTGGCTCTCTGCATTCCTGACCATAATCACATGGTGTAACAGAGTTTCCCATATCAATGACTCAGCCAGCTGGCCCCTCCAGCCCTGCAGGGGCACCCTCCCTACGGAAACCTAACAAAGTCGGATTTCTAACTGACAGGGGTTTACAAACATACTATTAAAAAGGTCTTATTGCTCTGCTGCCACACTGATGCTCAGACAAAAGAAAAGCTATGACTTTTACTTTATCACTGGTTTCCCGTACTCAAGTATTGAAGGATAATTCTGGTTTGTTATAACCTCAGTGAACAGCTGGGTGGATGTACAAAGTATGACATCCTCAACATTAATACCATTATATATAGCATCAATGCAGGATGAATGTGGTATAGAGGCATGAGGCAGATGACAACAATAGCTACAGGTCTAGAGGTGTAGGTCAGTAGTTCAGTGTGTGTGTGTGTGTGTGTGTATGTGTGTGTGTGTGTGTCTGTGAAGAAGAGTCCATAAACACCTGGTTGCCCTCTGACGTCAGCCATGCAACAAGAGTCTGTTGCATAAGAGCTTGACGTATGTTGCGTACTGTTACAGAATCATTTGGAATACTAAATACCCTTGAAGAAATGTTTGCCAGATGTATGTGTGTACAAATATCTGTGTTGCAAGTAGTGTGTGTGTGTGCCAATGTGTTCTTAAACACACTACATGCTCTCATGGCAACATCGCAAACACACACGTAAACAGAGAGGTTTCTAAAGGGCTTTCTCTGAGGAGGTGACTTCAGTTAAGTTTGGCGATGACAAGCAGGTATGATAAGTATGTACAGCCAGAGTTTCCTCACCACTTCACAGCAAATTTAAATCTCTTGAACATACAGCTCAGTCCGACTAGTGTCAAGGAGAGAGATTGTAATGACAGAAGATTTACACTAATTATTTCAATGCACAGTACAACTTTGCTCTGCAGCTTTTCTTCATGCTTGAATTTCATAGCTGTGTGCAAATGTAATAATCTCCCAACAAACACACGTGTGCAGTCATGCCACAGCTACAGTGCTGCACTTTACACACACAAAAAAAAAGAGTCTGTGCGGTAGTGGCATCGGCGTCTACATTAAAGGTCGCTCTCTCATTCAATCATTCTGCATTTTCTTATCTTCACAGAATTGCTCACACAGGTTTTTCTAAATAAATCATGCATGAAAAACTTCTAATTTATATAGCTCTAATTCAAAACCCTCCACAATTTAATGTGAAGAAAACTCAGGAAGAGCAACAGAGGAGGGACGATTCCTCTTTAAGGATGAACAGAAATGCAATAAATGTTTATTTAAAAAAAAAAGAGTAGCAGTGAAATGGCCTGTCCATGTATTATGTCAAGCTGATGCAACTTCTTTGGTATTGTTTTCAGGGTCTGATTGCCACTTTCCTGCACAGAGATGATAATGATCACCTTATTTCCTCACAGTGATGCAGCAAAGATGCATGCCCACACACACACACACACACACACACGCACCATCCTGCAATTACTAGAGGAAATACACAAGTACTTTACACAATGGCATGTAAAAAGACCTCGGTCCCCTCGAGCATGATTTGTAGAGTAGTAAAAATATACATCATTGTTGAGCGTTGGCTTGAAGCTTTTATTAGAGGGAGGGCATGTTTGGAGAGTGGACGCACTGATGTCAAAGACTCTTTGTTAGGAAGAGGATGGCAGCAATAGCTGGAATTCCTTGTTTTTGTCTGCGATGTTTAACCTGTCATAAAATGGATGTATTCACTCTGTGGCCCAGAGCGTTGGAAACTTATGCAAATCATGCAATCAATGAGATCTGATAATAATGTCACAATGTTCTCATCAAGCTGGTAAATTGCTTGCCAGCATCTTTCGGGAGGTCACAGGTCAACAGTGGGGTGCTCAAGGACCCTTCAGGGGAGCGGATGTTTGCTGGTAGTTGGTTTCCATTTGAAGGAATGTTGCCTCTGAACACCGTGTGCCACCCCACTGCTGCAGCACACGGCTCATTTCAGATTGAAAAGCTCCATGAAACAACGTTTAGACCTTGAGAGAGTTAAACATTTCGCCGAAAAAAAATAATGCTTGGAATATTCTTCTAAGTGACGTTTTCCAGTAGTCTGAACAACAATGCTGCAGTGCTGCGTTCTACCATCGTGACCATTGAGTGATGCTATCATAGAAATGTACATGACAGGAAGGTTAAAGTTGTGCAAGTTAACAGTTAAAGGAAAAGTAACATTCAATGCGCCCTAGAGAAGGTGTGGGATATTGGTTTGCTCAACAGTGGTCACCTGACACACCATATCTCACTGTAATATAGGGTCGTATTTCATGATCCAAATTTAAACAAAGCATCATTCAGTAACAAAAGACTATGCAATTCATATTACTCATTTTAGAACCAACGTCAGAGAGAGAGGGAAAGAGAAGAGGAGCTGTGTGAGCATGAGGAAACAAAACAGAAGAGGGAAGAAGAGAAAGTGAAGGAAGAGGGAAGTATGTAGTGTCATGGATCATATGCAAAAACAAAAAAATCTATTCAAGGTCCTCAAACTTTCTGCACGCTACGATGTAAAATGCTGTCATAATGTCATATGTAAGGACAGACACGTTGTCTGAATGTACTCATAGATAGATGTATGTTCTGTCTTTCTGTGATGCGATGTGATTGGAGAATCGGCCTCGGAGTGGTTGATTGTCATATTTTGATATTTTGTGGGAAATAATTAGCTCTCATCTCTCTGTCTCCACCCTCTTTCCAACTATTTCCATTTCAAGCTTAAAAAAAATACATGCGGCATTCGCTTCAAAAACACCAACAGATGGAAATTTGAATGCCCATGACTTGCCATGTGGCATGACACGCATAGAGAGGAAAGCACCGTTTTATCCCACAGTTAATGCATTCAATCACATACCGCTCCGGATATAGAATAACCATTAGGAAACGCAACAAATCTCTTCAAAAATCCACCATGTGTTTGCATAAATATACGCATAGTCTGTGTGCATACTGTGAGTACGGGAACAAAAATCATTAAAGCATTAAAAACAGCAACAAACTTAAATGGCTCAATCCTATGAGTCACTTAAGCCTTAGAGTAGAGTCACGAGCATCGTGATTACACAACCAGCCCCAACAGAGTTTGTGGTTTGGCGTAATTATAATTCATTCAATTGAAATGTCAGTTTGCCACAATAATGGAGTGTCTGTATCCAAAACAAATAACACAAGAGGAGTGTGGGAGGGGAACACTGCTGCAGAAAGTGTGTGTGTGTGTGTGTGTGTGTGTGTGTGTGTGTGTGTCGTGAGTATACAATATGTACACACTCTGTATACAGTACTGCTGTACAGTGCACGCTGCTGTGCTCAGGTGTGGTGTGAACAGGTGTAGAAGCGTCCGTGATGGATGCGTGACGCGGGTTCTCTTTGTCGTGTCTTTCTCTCTTTCTCCAGATAAGCCGAAGCTGTTTGGAGTTTAAACCTCCCTCAGGCGTACAAGCTTTCAGGCCTCGGCCATGTGTGACACTGCAGGACATTCCTCCCAGCGACTTCCTGGCTTTTATGGCTCGGGCCTTCATCACCATCCACAACACACACTTCCTTCCTCTGTGTTTGTGTGTATGTGGGCATTCCCGCTTCCCGAGTTCCACGAATGCTGCTGTTTTGTGTTGAAACTGCATCCCAAATGAGAGCCATTTAAAGAGGAAGAGACAGATATAGACACTGGAAGGAACACGTAGAAACAGAGAAAAAAAAAGAGAAAAAAAATTTTAAAAAAGCAATAAAACACTGAGTGTAGCAAATTTTCAACTGTGTGTGAATTCTGCTGAAGAATACAACAGATAACACCCTGAAGAAACGGCATGTTTGCAGAGTGAAAGAAATTCAGTGTCAACTTGTGTGATGTCTGAAACTGAGAAAGCCTGAGAAAGGATCCATTTCTAAAAATCACTCTATCTAGTCACCTAGTTGTCTTTCATAGTAGTATGTATGCAACATTGTCAATTGAAACTGAAAGAAGTCAAAATACGTTTCAAATTATTTGTATCTGTTACATTACTGAGTTAGCTAACCTGCGTACATATATGGCATTGTCTTTGTTATCAAATGGATAATAGAAACTAACCAACCCAACTTCTTGGGAACCCTTTGATTTCAGGTTTAGTCTCCATCCCTGCCAACATGTTATTTACCCGAGATGTGACAAGTGGAAATCTACTGAAGCCAAAAGTTCTATCGGTGTAGCATAAGGCACGATACACAACATTCATATGCGACTGGATGCCTGCTCAACCAGTCAGACATGACCGACCATGCAGCAAGGTCACGGTCTCCTTCTCTCTCTGTATACATACACCAGAACCTGTACACTTCGCTTTGTTGTCATGCACCTGTCTCATCAGCGTCGTAGAAAAACTTCTATTATTTATTGTCGTCAGTGAGTCAACAGGCAGAGTGTGCTTGATACACGCACAGCAAGTCATGTATAACAAGATGTAGGTAGATATGTCAAAGACAAACATAGGAACGTGCCTGGAGTGGTGTGTGTGTGTGTGTGTGTGTGTGTGTGTGTGTGTGTGTGTGTGTGTGTGTGTGTGTGTGAGAGAGAGAGCGAAAGATAGAAAGATAGAAAGAGAGATTGTGCAATCCTTTTCAGTGAATACAATACGTAGACAGACAGGGATGTTGATTTAGTATAGTAATACAAGTCATGATGATATTCTTCCTCTACAGATTTTATACAACAATTTTATACAACTGTACATGTTAGCTGTAAGACACAGAAGTACAGGGGAAAACCACGACCTAGCTCCCTGGTTACCAAGGACTTTGTATCACTGTGGCAATGTGGGAATGATCAGGATGGATCTAAGGCGTCTCTGATCAAAGCTGCCTCGGTTTCAGATAACCACAAGGCTGTGACGTACTATCACCGCTGCAAATGAAAGAGTTTAATCACCATGATGGGAGTTTTCCACTGAAACGAACCTCTCAACATTTAGTTCCACATCTGCTTGTTGCTTTCACGTGCATATATACAGTTAATGCTTTTCGTCAGTTGAAATCAAATGACTTTCAGTTTTAATCACTGTATTTACTACCAGAGGGTCAATAGAGTAATAACCATCATATAAGAGTAAAAAAGATGTGGTTATATACTGTATATCATAAATTACATGTTGCTCTGATTGCAGTGTTGATAATGCAGTATGTACATCTGTCCATCCATCTGTCCATCCATCTGTCCATCCAGTGCAGACATTATAGACTGCTTTCCATTACAAGTCAAAACATTAAATTATCACTGAACCTGAATTTTAAAAACTGTTGAAGATGAAGCAGCTAAGCTTTGTGAGCGAAAGCTGTGTAAGAACTGTGTTCTATGCATATTTATTACAAAGAAAGGATGCTTACTTTTCATTTTAGTGTCCCCTGATCTTTTGTTTAGTGCCATCAGGTCAGTTTTTGTTCCTATTGACCGACACTTTGTTCCATAACAAAGTATCTTGAAAACTAACTGCCACATTTGTAAACACTGCTCTGTATTGTGCACAGTATTTACAGGTATTTTCTTTCTATGTGTGTGTGTCTGCGCATGTGTGAGAGTGTATGTGTGTGTGTGGCTCTGAAAGTAGAGGAAAGAGAGAAAGTAAAGGACCATTTGTCCAAGAGGAGTTACGGCTGTTTATTTTAACTGAAGAGGTCAAAGGGTAGATGGATATTCTTAAACGGGCAAAACAGCCACAGACACACACACACACACACACACACACACACACACACACACACACACACACACACACACACACACACAGTGCTACAGGTTTATAAAAGCTCAATCAGGGCATGAATTTAGGTCCTGGGAGACTGGTAAATATGATGAATGTTTGCACAGAGCAAGCTGATGTAGACTGAGTGAAAAATGCTGGGAAACATTTCATGTTTCCGTTCGTGAAGGAAGTTTTAAAACACAACAAACAGCTACGTATTTGTTTAAGTAGTTTACAGTCAAAGATTGTTTTGCCATCCAATTTGCTCTCCAAAGCAATCACACCAGAAGCTTTCTCACTGCCCTTTACCTAAAAACACAAACATGTATGGTACTGAGGTAAAACCATTCAACACTTTTCCAAATCGTGGTATAAAATATGCAAAATGTGGGTGTGAATATGCTGTGATTTTCACATTAACTGAGCACTACTGGAAACAGAGTGTATTCCCTTAAGACCTGGTGGCTTCATGGTTTTACACAGAGGACAATTAATAACAGAGTGCCATTGTTTCATGTTAGGCGTGATCTCATTGTATTGAAACCAACAATAGTCCCATGAGCACCACGGGCACCAGGGGACATCAGCGATGGAGACTGGATGAGGTAAGACAGAACCTCACCCACCTCCCACACTCCTTCTTTCCCACAATCCCTCCAGCTCTAATTCCACTTTTTTTTTCTTCCTTTAAACACACTTCCAATCACACATGACCTCAGAGAGCCACCTCATTCTGTTGCATTAACTCAAATGCAGTGATTGTATGTTTGTGCGCAAAGCTTGAAGTGGTACCATTATGTCTAAACTCACACGATTTGTGTAAAATTGAAACATACGTGTAACATAAATCATTTTTGTAGGCTCAGAGAAGAATGTTGCATATATGTCTAAACATTTCAGAAAATGTTATTCAGTAATTTTATAAATGTCCTGAACTGGATAAAAGAAAAAAATAAGCAAACTTCCATGCACACGGTTGCTTATTTCATATTCTTAACCCATTAGTGTATAAACTACCCTTCCCATGTACTGTATGTGAACAATAAAACAATAAATAAATTATCCAATTAGAGGACCACAATACTAACTTTGTGATTTTTTTAAGGAAAAGTTGCCTTTTTGACATAATTACCTGATGATTATTTGTAGTTTTTCACATTCTGACCTCACTTTTGATCCTATGAAAGAATAATCTATCATGGATCTTTATCCCTAAATGCATGGAACTGCTGTGATGCTTGTTCACTGTATTAAATAAATATGGAATAAAGAAATCACATACACAACTGACATATAAGTCCATCTTTGAAGTTGCTGTGGCTAAAAACAGTTGCTTATTTACACATCCAGCATATACGCAACGACATTAGCAATCATTTGGAGTCGAGTTTATAAATCCAAATATTCACTGTTGTTTAAGCTTGGTTTTGGTCTCCACCAACTCCTCAGGGAAATATCTGGCTCTTTAGTTGCAAAATACTCCACTGTGTTTGTTGTTTAGTTGCTGTTTGGTGCTGCGCTGGTAGCGCACAGCGGCCTTTTAGTTTATTTTTTCTCTACAGCTTCTGTATGTGCTGGGAATGAGGTTGACGAGCGCTGTGAGAGTAGACCAAACAGTAAAGATACAATCTGGAAAGTATTTTATGTTGTTTATATTGTTACGTTACTGAAGCCAAGAATTACACTGACAACACTCTTGATCATCTCATTGGGACTACTGTATTCTTTTCTATCACTTCTACAGGCGTGCAGGCACACACACGCAATGACGCACATCCACACACACTTTGCTGGCAGCCATACAAGCCACATATTTACATATTCACAAACATATACTGTGCATATGTCAGCTGGACAGTTTACACACACACACGCTCATAAACCAACATACAAGATTGACCAGAAATGTCCAGGTCTGGGTTCTGTCCCACACACACACACACACACTCACACACACACTTAGTCTTATCCGATGACCTAACACTCGTGCTGGTGGGAAGGGGAAACAGTGATGAAGAGAGAGGTCTGTATTTACCTTTAGATCACCCCTCGATTAACATAAACACACTCATACACAAATCTTCCATACTGGTCCTCAGCCTGCTGCATAGCAACACGTTTTTATCAACAAACACAAGAGGTCAGATTCTGTGTGTGTGTGTGTGTGTGTGTATTAGTGTGTATGTGTGTGTGTGTGTATTCCAGTTACTTTTTTAAAATTTTATTTCTACACACCAAGTTAAAGTTAACCCCCTCCCCCCTCCCATCCCGTCTCTTTCTGTGTTTCCTATCATTTCACACTCTTGATGTCTCTCTTAAAGGAGCAGGAATCTTCCAGGAGAAAGATGAGAGGGTTGATCTCAAATCCCCTACCGCACGCGTCCTCTAAAGCGTTGTATACCTTTAAGACTTTGTGCATGTTTATGTCTATTTTTATGCGTGTGCTTTTCCATACGTGTGTGTGGCTGTGCCTCCATATGTGTTTGGCTACGATCCAAGCACAGTCCACATGCAGCACCTCTGTGGGTTACAGACCTCAAGCCACTGCACTTAAATGTGGCTGAATTAAATGTGCAGTTGATAAGCAAGACACAATTCTCTGAAAATAAATCAATCCTGATGAATTCTTAGAAAAAACATTAAACAGCTACATATTTTTTTTTTTTTTTTTATGAGAAGGGTGTGTATACAGAGTTACATGGAAACTGTGAAAAGCCTTAAAATATTCACATTCAGTGAACTTGGATTTATAAGTCTGGTGTGCATTTGTGATTTATGTGCATCTGAATGTGTGTGTGCGCGCATGTGGTTGTGTTATAGTGTTGTGAGTTATAGTGTCCCAGCAGGGGAGCCTGAGCACTAGAAAGGGGGTTTCCTGTTCTTTCTTGGCAAATACGACTGGAACAAGTGGATGAGCAACAAAAGTGTGACACAACGCTCTTGGCCTAAATCTGCAGCTAGTGATTTATCTTATGTGTAATAACCAGCTCGAAGTTTTACGGATGTTCACTTAGTCAGTATGACAAACAACATCCTTAAGAAATATAATCAAGCAGAGTCCAGAACGGGTCTTTCACTGGTTGAAAGACATAGGAGTAAAGGTTTTAAATCCTACTCAAGTAGATGTAAAGCAGAAGACTTGCGTGTCTGCGATGAGAATACGTGCCCTTTATATCTGCTGTGTTTCACTCTGTGACAATATAATTGTGGGTTTGTGAAAGAGACAGAGCAGGAGACAGAGAGACTGGCCTGTGTGCGAGTGTGTGTGTGATAATCTAATTGTTTATATCTGGTAGGATCTAAAGTTTCGTCTGGTATCACTCATCTTGGCTTTTTATTTTTGCACACATACCTTCTAAAAGTCTTTTCACGTTTCTGCACACACACGCACATGGCAGTGAATTAAGCACCAGGTCCCGTAAAGCTGCTTCACATTCGAACTGAGTCAGCTGCCATTTCCCCCCAGAAATGAAAAGAAAACACACACACATACACACACACACACTCCCCCCCGGACAGAGGAAGAAAAAGGAACCGAGAAAAATTGGAAAGAGGAGCAGAGTAATCAAGAAAAAAAGAAGAGGATGAAAAAGAATGGATGAGGAAGAAAGAGAAACTGAACTGGAGGAAGCGTGTAAAATTAAACTAAAAAATGGGAGAGAAAAAAAAATGTGTATTAAGTTCAAAATCAGGAAAGACACTGTGTCCTCATGGATAACTTACAGTGTGAACGGCACCTGTGTGAGGTCATGTCCACACTCACACAGATAAATATCAAAACAGGGACGGCGTTTTTCATCTACATCTATTCGCGTTGGAATGGACAATCGTAAAAAATCGTAAAAATTCTTACATGTTTTCTACTTCAGCCGCCCTTCTTTGCCTCTGATCGGCAGGTACAAAAATATCATATTTTCTTATAAAAAAATATCATATTTTCTTATAAGTTTGGGGTTTATTCACCTTCCCACAGTGGTGTAGCGGTGCCTGTGCACGTACCTGCCGATCAGAGGCAAAGAAGGGCGGCTGAAGTAGAAAACATGTAAGAATTTTTACGATTTTTTACGATTGTCCATTCCAACGCGAATAGATGTAGATGAAAAACGCCGTCCCTGTTTTGATATTTATCTGTGTGAGTGTGGACATGACCTCACACAGGTGCCGTTCACACTTGGCACAAGCTGGCTTGCGAGCACAAAGGTCAAGGGATAGATTCTCGGACCAGGAGGATAACTCTGCGAAATGAAAGGGTAGCATTTGCCTCCTGCTCATTCCTCACTCCCACCACTGAGATACCCTTGAGCAACGGACCCTTCCAGGTGAGTGAAACCAAAACCCTTTGTAAACACTTTGATTGCACCATTCTCATTCACGATGTTGTCACACACCAATCCCTCATTACACTAAAGACCTTTCTAGTTAACTTTGTAGATCGGAATAGCATATATTCTGTTTCTGTCAGAACATATCAAGGCTGATATTGACACACACACGCACGCACACACACACGCCTAAAAAACACATGCACACCTATTACATAACAACAGACATTTAAAGATGAGGCTCAGTTGGGTCTCGGATGAATGTTCCCGGAATCGTACTTCACACTTCACACCCACACTCAGAATGTGGCATTTGCCATGAAGGGGCCAAGAAGGGGTTACACACACACACACACACACACACACACACACACACACACACACACACACACACACACACACAAACACACAATGTATTCTAGGAGGTGAGATAACTGGGAAAGAGTCGAGAAGGATGGTGGCCAAGGAGGGACACACAGCACCACACAAAGAAAAACTTTTCTGGTGAACATAGGAAGAACACCTGGTAATACAGTTAAATACAGTTATCGCCTTTTGTTATGACACATGGAGACCTACAGTATTATTTTGCATTAGTATGACTGTTTTCATTGTTGGTATATTTACTGTGAGTGACGTGAGACTTGCCCTGAAGTGGCCCTGCCCTTCTGGCATCTGCCAAAGTCGCTTCACAGCCAGTTCAGGCTTGTTCACATGCAAGAAATGACTTTGCATGTCTTTGAAATATAATTGTCATGCTTGAAGGGTTGCTGTGATTTCAACTTTGGTTTTGTGCTTCGCGCCCCGCCACTAAGAACAGAATGCTGTATTTCTGCGCAGTCATGTGTCAGTCAGATTAGAAGTCCTCATGCACATGGAAAGTTTCATCCAATATTGTAAAAAACAATGACAAAAAAAAAAACCCTGCTCAAGCTCCTCTGAGACCAGATTAAATAATATTCTCTCCTTCTAGTTATTTGTGCAAGGTGAAATATTTGTGATTCAAACTGAAGCAAAATCATCTCGGTCTTTTCACGATGCCAAATTCACTTTGTGTTCTGTTTGGATGCACCAAGGGTTGGTTCTGGGTGAAGGAACATGCTCAGAGACTCAATAACAAACCCATTCTCACACTTCACTTTACTCCAGCACCCAAGCCGGGTTTCAAGAATATTCCCATAAACGTGCGGAGAAAAGCTGCATCGTATCATCTGTATTTGTTAAAGGTTATAAAGGTGATATTTTGTATTCTTTATTATTATTGTCAACATACCCGGTGTAAAGCCCAAAGCCAACAATAAACTGAGCCGGCTGATTGTCTGTGCATTCAAAGCCTGCTATATATTCCTCTGTGACTTAGACCTTCATATTTAACCAGTGAGCCACATCATTGGGTGATGTGATGTTCCATCACTACCACAAACATGGGCACTGTAGTTTATTTTGAGAAGCTCTCACAACTGTCGTGCTGTCATAAATTACTAGCACACTAAACCTGCAGCTGAAAGTAGTCCCACTCTTTACTCCTGTTTGTGTAACATTTGCCAAAAGCCACGGCTCTCAGACGTTTTTAGATTTAATTAAATATTTGTGATCTGTTTTTAAAGATTCATCTCTTCAGTGAGAATGGTTGGGCTTGGGACAGAGTGCCACAGACAACCCGGGAATGTTGGAAAGTATTGAGAGACTAATGCGCTGTTAGTTTTAGTCTTTTTATGGAATTTGTTAACATAAAAAGAAATACAGAATATCACCTACAGCACTGACCTCTATAGGTTGGAAAGTATGTTAAATGGTGACAACTTACACCAGACGATGGTCCATAGACAAATGTTTGTAAAGTATGATTAAGCTGCTAAGTTAAGTATCCATTCTCTTCTGTGAATGTGGTCATTCTCTGTCTTTGAGACATGACTGCCATGCTTGGAGAGGCTGTGTGATTCCTACTAATTCTGAGTCAGCGCTCCACGCCCTGTTGCTGTGCTCTATACATAGAGAATGACTTAGAGGTGTAAAGCCTTCACACCATAGAAATAGATTCATCATGGCAGCTTCAAACAGATGCTGCATGAAAACCTCATAAATCCAATTTCAGAAAATTACATGCCTCCCTTTGGACCTGATTTGAAACTACGTAGAGTGTTTTATGTTTGGATGTTGAGAAAATGTCACAAACTCAGAAATTGTGAAACTCATTCAAAATCAAGCAGAAATTCAAATGCATCAAACAGTATGTAAAGTCCTGTGACCGCTTGACATACAAGGGTTTTTTCTGACACCAGATTATGTAAAGACAGCTCATATCCCAATAGGACTAAAAGGGTAAGTTCAAACTGTTCAGGTCAAGTTAATGTTATCACTAAAATCTCTTCTAGACAAAAAATGATTTACTGAGAATAAAAAAATCAAGGTGCACTGAGTAAAATAACAATAGTAGGTAGATGTTAAGGATTAAATGGAAATGACACCAACAACTCAGTGTCATTCATCACAAACCACCAAAGATGTCCAGGTGTTTTTGGAACATTGAAATTTTCAGTCCGAAACACCAGAACGGTTGAAACTTAAGATTCATTCTTGCTCAGCAGTTATCAGCACATAGTAAACTCCATTCTGAAGCTTCTGATCATATGACTTGATCTTCCTCAGCAGATGAAGTTTGCCCAGTTGTCATACAAATACAGATGTTCAAGTTTCTTTTTTTTCCTGAGCACATTAAGAAATGTTGGTCCACTTTGGCTTAAAGGATGAGACTGAGGGTTCGTTCTTGACTTGTGACTATAAACAAAATCATTCACCACGAGGCAACCGGTCAACTCCAGCTGCTCAGAAAGAGCATGTGATACAATTGATAGCTCCAGAACAGCTCCTGTGGTGAAAAGGTTTTTGTCAACCTATCAAAGTAGGAATAGAATAGCAAGAAGCAATCTCATGTGAAGCCATCAAGGTCAAAGAAAGACAGGCTGTGGTAAGTATAGGAAACCGTACCATACAAATATGTGAAAGAGCCACATGTATCAACAGTGGCTGTAAATAACGAGTGATTAATGTGCAATGAGGGTTTAGAGGAAGCAAAACCACATAGTATATAGTTGAAATTCTAAAGGAGAATATCCATTTCATAAATCTTTTCACCTTGTCTCTGGCTCTTACTGCAACACATAATACACAACTGCATCTGTTGCATCTTAACTGTAAGTGCAGTTGTTAAAACAACATGGCAAAGACATATGAGATACATAATGTAGTGATACTACAAGCCTGAGCTGGGGTTGACATTGGATGTGTAGCCTGCTGAGAGAGCGATTTCTTAAACACGTGTTTGGGCTACTTAAAAACAGACACACATGCACATACATACTCTCATTTCCACTTTTCTAACGATCACACAGTTCTCTCCACACATCTGTCGACACGTGATGAGGCAGCCAGGGTTGAAATTAATAGTTGTGGCGAGGATTTGGCATCTTTGGATATAAACATTTACATTGTGAGCCACATGATATGCTCATTACTGCCATAGCTAGCAGCTGTCAGCGCTATAGGTCCTCAGCTTATCTGTGCTGGAGGGTGCAAGGCATCAGGCTGTGCCAGCAGTTGTGGTGGTCCTTATCATAATTTACAATCAAGTAGTCGCTTTGATTCTGCTAAAATGTACATCAGGCCTCTGCTTCAGCTGTTGTAACAGCTGGCTGTGGTTACAGTTATCACAGTTTGCACTTAACAGGGTACATTGCAAACACTTAGGGTGATTAACAGATTCATTTCTGTGACATTTTATTATTCCTATTACAGATATGCTGTACACTGTATTCTGTGACTGTGTGTGTGTGTGTGTGTGTGTGTGTGTGTGTGTGTGTGTGTGCGTTTGGTTGGGTTGAGTGTAAACAAATGAACAGAGCCAGCATTCATGACTGGTAAATTTGGAGTTGGCTGGCAGGCAGGTAAACAACCATATTTTTGCTGCTTCATAAATTCATAACCTTCGACTAAAACTGACATCCTGCTTACATAAGATTTTTAGAAGCAGCCCTGGATAAAATTCACAACTGCACTGAAAGATGACCTTCATTTATTGAGCAGGAAAAATAAAGACGGTTTTCACTGAAAGTTTGCCTAATTCTGGCAGATCTGTGTGGGATTTCAATGTAGCACTTATTAGAAAGAGGGTGCAACAAAGCATATTTACCGTCTTTGCGTGGCTGACCAATGTGCAATGAATTAGCAATTGTCTTAATGCACAAAGGTGTGAATGTGGAAATACTTCACACGGAAAAAAATCACAAAAAACCCACAACAATTTAGAGGAGTAAGTATTTCCTATCGCTACGTGGCCAGAGTGAACGCTAACAGCTGTGTTCAGCTTCAAATTTCACTCCTTCTGGAGACCAACACCAATGCTAACTCTTGTTTTACTTCTATTTCCATCCGTTCTTTTCTTTATCACTGATTGTTATATTTTGGCCTCTTGAGGTACAAAGTGGTATAACTAGAGGTCAACAGGTCGGGGCTAGCTGGTTAGCATGCTAACTTTAGTAGATATCACTGCAAGACAATACATCAGCGACTTTGATATAATGTCAAAACTGTTATTTCTTCACATGCTGTAATTAATTAACATTTTTGAATGTTTGAAAGTAAAATACTGTATTATAACACATTTAAAGTACCGTGATTATGTATATTTTGTTGATGCTCCACTGAGTGTACCTTTTCCCCCTTATCTGTCACTGTCTCACAGCCATACACACTGACTATCTCTCTCTCTCTCTCACACACACACACACACACACACACACACACACACACACACACACACACGTACACACACACACACACACACATAGACACACACAGCTTGTCTTGAGTAATAGCACTTTGTTCACTGGAGACTGTGAAGCTAAATATACCAGTAACTGATAGCCCTGCTGGTTGATGGGCAGGAACACTGCTGGCCCTGACACTGATACATAAGATGAATCGCAACAGACACCAGGGAGGGTGTATGTGTGTGTATGTGGGAGGTCAGTGGTGTTAGGGGGGCCTCTCTGCGTACCCAGAACTGCAGTGAATGATGAGTCAGAAGATTATTTGAATAAAGAAACAAGTGCAAAACTGCTTTGAACAATGTCGACCAAAACTCAACTCAAAATAATTCAATTCTTTTAAAAATTAAAAAAAAAAACCCTTATAAATGAAGAAAGAAAAATGGCTATTTAGAAAAGCCTCTTCTCAAACACAATATATCAGGTCACTGGCCCTACCTTGACCCCCTTTTCTTGGCATTAGTGAGTACCTGTTCTGTTGACCTGAAACTACATTAGAGGAGTTTATTAGCTTTTCACCCAGGCCCTAATTGATATTTGATGGATGTTGCGATCATATCTTGGTCTCAGAATAGTGTACAGACACTCAGCCTAACCCAGAGAGCCTCTGATCCTCAGCTCTCACATAGGCAGGACATACCACAGCTCTGTGGCAAATCTAAGACAGGAGCTGCAATTCAGAGTCACAGATCAACCCAGTCCGAGAGAAAAGAAGACGAAAGAGTGACGGGAATAGGGTCTGAGAAAGAGGGGGAAGCAGAAAGGAAGAGAGACAGGTGGGAGAGGCCACTGCTGAACAGGAAGACAGATGTATCTGCAGTATAGTCCAACTTCACTATTCACACTTTTCTTCTCTTCTTTGTTTTTTTTTCTTTTACTATCTTCCTGTTTCTGGCCTTACCTGACTCTGTCTCTCTCTCTCCCCCCTCTTTTTCACACAGTTTTCTCTGTCCTTTTGGGTGCACTAACCTGCAGAGGGCCGCTGGCTGGCATGGTGGATCTCAGCGATGTCAGGTCGATGTCTCGGCCCTGCTCCCCTCGCTCTGTCTTCCCCAGTCCCTGCATAATAAGGCCTGTAGCGAGCAAGCAACCAAGCAAGCACACAAACACAATCGTGCACCAAGTGTTGCCCTTACTGCACAGAAAATGCTAATGCATGGATGGCAGTGGTCGGTATGAAAGGAAATTACCCTGGATGCCAGGCACCAAGCACCAGGCAAGGCCAGGGAGGACAGCAGAGGGACAAACAAATGGCTTATTCACCCCATCTCGGTCTCCCCCACTCCCTCTCTCTCACTTTGCACTCTTTCAGCCTGTCTCTCTGTCGCTTTCTCTCTTTCTCTATTCTCCCTCTGTTCCAATTCTGGGTTGTAAAAATGCTAGAATACCAAATGCACCACCATATTGAAAACCAGGCAAATATTACCCGGGCGTTAGTCTTGTTCCTATGTATGGCTGTATTCGAATGATCGACCACTGCAAACCAGTTCTGTCTATTTGTGCCTGTTTGCTCAACAAAAACATTCTGCAGTATTTCTGTTAAGTTAACTGAGGTCAGACGTGTTCCTAGTAAAGCACTGAGGCACCACTGTTAGGAGTTTACAGGTCTCTAAACCTGGGGACCCCCAGGCTCTGTAACATGGATCCAAAGACACCATGTGCACAGAAAACAGGCCTAGTAATATCAGGGGAGTTGGAGACAGATATCTCGAAGCCCGTACAAATAAAACAAAAACTATCTGCAGCGCCAAATACCAGCAGAGGTGGGTAAAAACTATGCAGAGAAGAGTTATTAAGTCAATGAAATGTCTCAGTAACATATATTAATAGAGCTTAAAGTTAAGCTAAATCTAACTTTGTTATCATTTGCTAAGATTAGCCACCATATGTGATGCTGGATCAGCAAAACCCCAGAGTGTAATGAGTTGAGTAACGCTCCATTTTATTGGTTATGAACTAAACCTTTTATTTGTAATAGGAAGAATGTGTTTTTTCTTTCAATAGTTCCATAGTCCCGCTTTAATGTAAAAGAGGCTTAAACTCATGTACGTGTTAAAAGTGTGTAAATGCAGAGGAAAATAAATTAGGACACATTAACAGTGGGTTTTTAAGTTGAAAATGAAGGTTTATTAGATTATAAGGTTGAATGGCCTTTTGTGAAACTGAGGTGACACAGGAATGTGCCGCTGTAGACTTTACGGCAGAAAGGGGAGTGACGGACAGAGAAGACGGAAAATAGAGGGACAGAATCCCTTCAAACGCAGAGGTTACCTGTCAGTATAATTAAAAAGACTCGCAGCGGACACACAAACATAACTCACCACAAACAAATACACAAATGATCCAAATTTATACCGGGATTGTTGTTTTTTCTCAGTGGCCAGCTTCTCGTATACAGCACACACTTCAGACCACCAACACTGGACAACAAACACACACAGAAAAAAGAACAAAGTGTGTCTTTTCCTTCCCCTCCCTTGTTCAAATACTCAAACATAGCATGTCCTGGGGGGAAAGGCAGTTGTCAACAGTGATTAAACACACTGCCCCGAGCCCATAATCCTCAAAAAAAAAGGAAGGAATTTCATTATGTTAAGTGTATGTGAGCAGAAGATTACACACACACATGGTTAGCATGTAACAGGTAACTTGGTGTATCACCTTTCTATTTTTGGGCTATAAATAAGATTTCAGTCCTGCTGTGTAGCTCTCCCATTCCACATCTGTCTCACTTAATCATATTACATCCAGAACTATAATTATTAACTGTTGACAGAATTGAAGAGCATTGCCATTCATTTTCTGAGATAAGTATTGTATGGCTTAATATCCATCTGCCCTGATATCCTTTTGTAACACACTCCACTCTAATTGAATAGCAGAGCACAAGCACAAACAACCTATATCATTTTCATTTTTCAATATTTTCAATATGGACAAACTGCTTATTTAAAACATGGTTGCAGTTGTTGTGTAATATTCATGTTAAAGGACTGAGCTGTTGTCAGTTTTCTCTCATGGATCATCTCTGCTCTCTTCAGAGTTTGAAAGTTGGAAACATCGTCCCTTTTACTTTGTTTTTTCTTGACACATTAACATGTTTCCAGGAACTCTGCTAATCTCAGCTCACGCCGTCCGAGAAGTTATTTTGTTTTCGTAGTTTTTGCAGAATTGCACCTCTGTCGTCTTTCTAGGATTTTTCATGTTGCATAGTATCGATTCACCAGCACATAATGGACTATTTTACTTGTGCGTAGATTGTTGGACTATTTGAGCAATAAATTCCAAGTTAATCCCCAAATTAGAGGCTAAAAAGGCATCGGCCTGCCCACAGATTTTTTTTTTCCCCTCCTGTAATCGTTCCTAGAAACTCCTATAAATTTAGAGACAACAGTTATTCGGCCAAACCTCCTCATTCTTCGGTTCCTAGAAACAGAGATTCTTCAGAAGATGACAGTTGCACTATTCACTTCAGTTCTCAGAATGAATAGCTGCTGTGTAGATAAAGTAGTTTGAGCAATAGGATGAACACATCTACTCATTCTCTTGGCTTACAGAGATTTACAGTGCGATGTTTCTGACAGACAGATTGTTAAAGGTGTAATCCTGCTTTAGAAAGGTTGCTCTGCATTGTTTCCATATACACAGTAAAGAGTAGAATAGACTGAAGGGTATTCCTCAGTGTTTGTTTCATGTTTCTACATGCAAATGTACATATAAGAGCTAAAACAGTAGCAGTACAACCAGTACCTGTAATTCTGTTTTATCCACAATAAGCTTTTTCTATGTGAGTAAAGCCTCAAGGACACTTGTGCTCTTGATGTAGCAGTTTTACTTGACTATAAACAAAGTTGTGAAGAGGAATTGCGAAATGCTGACAAAACTTGCAACACAGGCTTTCTGTTTACAGTATCTTCTCTTCTGAATGAGAATAGCTTTCATTTGTTTAGAGGTTATTAATAACATGCTCTCCATGCAAATAGAGCATATAGCTGGTTTCAGCTATATAAAAAAAATACAATTTACACAGCTGTTAAAGTAAATTACAGTGAAAGGATGTTGCTGCATTGATGTTGTTTAATTTGCTTCTGAAGACTTGATTTGACAGTGACTGTCCCCAAGGACTTGAAACTTGAGTTGAGACTTGCTCTGTCAGATTTATGGCTTACTTTATAATTGCCTCAAATGACTTGAGTCCTGGATGTACTCCAAAGCACTTAAAATCAGCTTTAGCAACACATGACAGTTTTTGTAATGCTACTGATTGGAACATATACAGTACACTCCTCTTTGTCATCCTGCCTCTTTGTTGCTCTGTCAGTCTTTGTCTTGTTCATTTGTATTCTCTCTCTCTCACTCTCTCTCTCTCTCTCTCTCTCTCACACACACACACAAAGATAGGGCTTCTGCAGTAGAGTACCAGGCAGTGCTGACCTCTCACTGTCTACCTCTGTCTGTCATACACACATGCACATACAAACACACACTAACCGACAGTACCAGTCTCTCGTTCTGGCAATAATAAAAGGTTCTTTATGCTCTGAGAATTTTCATCGAAGCGATGGAAACACACACACACACAGTCAAAAAGTAACCCACTTCAAAGTTAACACAGTGACTTTGTACATCTGAGCTTCTGATAGCAGCTGATAACAGTATCAGGCCAAACCAAACACTCACGTGCATGGACACACACTGGCAGATATGTAACCCCCATATGATCACGCCCCACATTCACATACACACACAGACATGTGAAGGAGCAGGTTACCTTGGGATGAGAGCGAAACAGCACAGATCAAAGTGTTAGTGTGTGTCACTGACAGTCGAGCAGGTGCACATGTGCTTTCATGTTTCACCAACATTTTTCCTTTACCAATTACATATAAAGATGATCTTGGGCTCTGCAACACAGAAAAACAACATTAAGTGTTTTTGTGTGTCCAACAAACTCAAATGAATTGGTTAGTGAAAATTACATTTTATATTTATTATTATTATAATTATTTTCAAAAACCTTGAAATCTATACAAAAACTTTTTTAATCTTGGACTGAGCTCTTTCCCCTGTTTTCAGTCTTTATGCTAAGCTAAGATAACTGGCTCTAGTTTCATATTAAACAAACAGAGAAGTGCACAAGTGTATTTCCCAAAACCTCAAACCATTTCTTAAGATACAATATGTGAGTGCTGGTGTACAAATTATGGACTCCTGCTTTTTAAGGGACACGTGAAGAGAAAAAATGGGTCAGCACTTGATTTTTGTTATTTAAGTGTGTGTGTGTGTGTCTGCCCTGGACCCCTGCTGCACCCATTAAACTGTTTTATCATATGAGGACTGTAGTTGCTCCAATTTATGTAGATTAAATCTCTCCGAAGGTGCTGTCAATGAAAACTGAGTGATTCAGTCACCGCGGGAGGTCTTTGATAAGAGACAGTGCAAGAGACTGCACAGAAAATGAATCACACATGCACACAGACATACAGCACATGAGACTCAACCATCTAGAAAGTCAAATGCTTCTTTCATTATATGGGACAATTATTGAAAATGCCTTTTTTGTAAACAAAATTACACCAATTTCAGCATCAAGTGAAAATCAATGTATTTTTCCAAACACGAAGACACACACACACACACACACACACACACACACACACACACACACACACACACACACACACACACACTAGGGTTGACTGTTTTCTACTTCTCAAGAATATATTACTGTCCCCCTTGGAACAGGAAATTAGATTTTAAAACAGGACTGCAGATAATGAGTCTTATTTTTGTAAAAATAATATTTTCCACTTTATCTGTGCTGTTATTGCACAGTTAGTCACACAAGTGAACTTTTAGCTGCCATTTTAGCATGAACAGTAATTGTAAGAGACAGCAGTAGGCTAAAAAGCTTGGCATATTTTATTACCCTAATAACTACATTTCAAGGCCATACTTCAGTATTTATGACAATTGCGGTTTGGACAATGTGGCTTTGTATTAGTGCAAACTGTGGTCAACAGCACATGCTCACACTGGTGCCTGGTTCCTGCCATTACTTTGGCGAGAAATCACAGTAAATTCTTGACGGAAATCCCTCAGCCATAAAGTATTTGCAGATACATTGTGGTGGAGGAAGCTTTAACATGATTTGATAATAGTTTTGGATTGCTGCTAACTTCCCTCACACCAGTTCATCTGTCCCAATACACCTAACCCCGCCCGGGAGGGACTTCCAGGATGTAAAAACAAGCTGAGAATTATTAGTTGTATTTATCTTTTGTCTCACAAGGAAGTCATTATACTAGTTAAAAAAGTTAAAAACAAGGCCAAACAAAGCGATCTGTAATGGGAGCAAGTAATTATCTTTGGCTTATGCTCTTCTTTAATCACTCTTCATGTTTAATCATAACTCTCCTCTCGTCTCCTCTCCTTTCCTCTCCTCTCCTCTCCTCTCCTCTCCTCTCCTCTCCTCTCCTCTCCTCTCCTCTCCTCTGTTCCCCTCTCCTCTGAGACATTCCCTTTTTATACAATTACAGTTCAGAACCAAACCACCATGTCATGTTTAACCTACTCATTCCCCCGCAGGGAGAGAGGTCTCATTTACATTAATTGCCTCCAATTTGGAGTGTTACCAAAGAGAGAACACGTGTAGATAAACCTTGCTTGGCCTCAGTAGATTAATGGCCGTCTGACAGCTCTGTGGGAAGACATGGAACCAATGCGAAACAGAAAAGGAGAAGGTGGAGGATGAAAGTTTACACAAACATCAGGTGAAATCTGTCAAACTAAACATTGACTGAGACACACTGGACTCTTTAGTGACACTACCTGGTAGAAGACTGCACTGCATGTTGACTCGCTGCTGATCTCCCATTTACTGTACAATGCCACAACATTTAAGAGCATGCATTCATTCTCTACCTTGTGTGCCATCCTGTATAACACTGCCCATTAATCATCACTAAAGCAAGATTCAAATCTTCATGTTGATAAAGCAAGTTATCAACGCCATGGCATCTTCACTGGCTCAAAACAAACAATAAAAGAATGTGAGGCAATTGATTTCTATTTGTTAGATATGGACGTTGAACATTTGTCAATATAAAAGATGTGAAAAGAATTGCCGTCTTAGTTTTCTAAAGATGAAGTACCAAGGGTATGCTAACATTAGCTATCCCATATGGGAAAAAATGTCTGTATCCTGATAAAATAATCAGAATCACTGTAAATCTATCAGTGTTTGACAAATGGTTCATTTTCAAGTGATTAGGGTTCATGGCCAACATCACACAGTCGTTCTCAGTTTACTAGAGTTTATTATTTCCTGAAATATTACATATAAATATCAGCATGCACTGTAAAGGCTCCATTCACCTTAGTGCAGAATTATATCTGTCAGGCCTAGTCTCCCTCTCTCTCTTTTTCTCTCTCTCTCTCTCTCTGTCTCCCTGTCGCCGAGAAGGGAAGTGGCAGCTTCACTGTTGCAACATGAGAGCTTTTAAAGCACATCCTCTGACACACAGACACCCACACACTCATACATAGATATAGTACTTGCACTGAGTTACTAGCATGCCAGAAATAATTCAACAGAGTTTGGACTTGATTTTAAGTTGTCAACCGCAGAAGAATATGAATTAAATAAAAGTGTTTATTATTCTGTTCTGTGCCTCAGTAAATTCTGGTGAAGTGTCCTTGATACAGGCACTCGACCAGCTGCTCCACTTGTTGAATTTAGTCGGACTAAGAAGCTCTTTGGAGTGAGTGTCTCAACATGTGAGTGAAGCAGAATAACATGTAAGTTTCATTCCGTATCTAGAGTAGTAGGTGATTTGAATAATTATCCAGCTAATTAAATTATTAAAAGTGCATTTGTTGTATTTAAAGAATGAAAACAGTGGCTGACTCTCTCCCACAGCCATCATCTGACTGGTCACTTGTGTCAAAGCCAGGGAGGCTCAGTGTGTACTGGATATGTTATCTTCTTGTTCTGCAAATGCTTAGAGGTAAAGTCACCTTATAAATGAATTGAATTAAATGTCAGATGTCCCAGAATGTATTATACAGATCTTGTGCGTGACAGAGAAACATGAAAATATCTACTGTATGTGCCACAAATGAAAGGTAGACAGTCTTTACATTCTGATCATTAAAGAAAAAAAAAAATCTCTTGGCTACAATGCAGTAAATATGTCACAGAATGTGCTAATGATGCCTTATGATTAAAGTCAGCTTAAAGTAAAAGGAGGAAAGAAGGATGAAGAGAAAGAAAACAGAGGAAAGGGACTATGTCAGCACACAGAGAGAGAAGTGTCAGAGAGAAGCAGTTAAAAGAAAGACATGCACAGAAAGAGAAAGAGCGAGAGAGAGAGAGAGAGAGAGAGAGAGAGAGAGAGAGAGAGAGAGAGAGAGAGAGAGAGAGAGAGAGACCTCATTTACCTACTTGAGCTGAGTTTTGACAAGATCTCAAACCTGTTATAACTCGTTAGGAAGGACAGATTCTCAGGTCACACTTTGCCCTTTAACAGAGGAGGCAATTCGTCAGTTCTCTAACCTGCACTGACAGACACACACACACACACACACACACACACATACACACATACGCAGAAATGGAGGGACAAATGAGAAACCATAGCATGTTCAACAAGCAAAGACATAAACGGAGATACAAAGAGATGGACATAAAACCATGAGCTTTAGATAATTAGGGAATCAGTAAGGTTAAAATAGACTCACAGATCTCTGCTAGAACACACAGCTATCAATAACCATGTTTTTTTCTTCAGGTGAAATGAAAATTCACCCATGGAGAACTGATTGATGACAGCTGAAGTGCAGAAAAAGAGTTTGCATGATTGCATGCTTGATATGAGAGTCAGAGCAGCACGCACAGATACACTTACACATCTCTCTCTCTCTATCTGTATCACACACACACACACACACGCGCTCACACACACACACACACACACGCGCACACACACACACACACACACACACACACACACACACACACTGCCATGTCAGCAGTCTTTCTTTTTTGCATATTTCCCCTCTGCATATTCTTAGTCATACGCAACATACCCAAGCTTCCTCTTTTGCCCACTTCTATCTTGTTTGTGTGTTTGTGTGTGTGAATTGGTGAGCTACAGGACCAGAACATGTAGGTGCTTTTCCTAAACATGCAATTATCCATTATAATAAATACAACCGCCTGCTAACATCAAATAAGAGTAAGGAGAGAGGAGAAGAGATACAAACTGCACTACAGCACTACAAACAACCTCCCTCTTTAAATACAAATAAATAAACAGCATTTTTGAACAGATTCTTTTCACCAAAAAGGTCAAGAAATTCGAAATATCTCACTTTCATCACCGAGGCGTGAAGATATTATAATATAAGAAATTTATG
>NW_019525132.1:261012-286012 GCF_002814215.2 Seriola lalandi dorsalis | reverse complement strand
CTTATTTCTACGGTCCCAGTACAGCCCACACCGATGTAACAGGTAACGGTACAGTTTTTGTTTTATGATGACGTTTTGTCTAAATCGTGAGTGGTTTTTGGTGGCGTCTTGTTTTTGCCTGTGGGCAAAGTTAGCTGCATAGCCTGGCTTTCTTGAGTTCCTCAACAGGCTGCAGTGAACCCCTCACTGCACGGTTTGCTGCTCAGTCTTGCCACAAAGCTCCAAGGTTCAGAACATTCAGAAAAAAGCTTGCACCCTTTCCAGTTAGTAACTTGCAACCTATATAATATTAATATTATCACGTAACTTAGAGATACATTTTGTCATGAGTTAGCCTAAAAGCTCATTAACTTTGACTGTAGCTGAGGAGTCTCGTGCCTCCTGTGTTCATTTTAACAAGACGAACATATTTTTTTCTTTAGCTTTTAATGACCGAAACTCAACAAATGTAATTAATTTCTTATTATTTGCACGGAGAAAATCTTGACAAAACCTTCATAATTTGTTAATATTTTTGATACTTAATTCTGTATCATTCCTTCGTGTTTTTTTTTAATATTAGCCATCTACTTATTTTTTAAAAAACAAGTATGACCATCAAATAATGGCAGTTACATGTGGCAATGAGCCTAACATCTAATAACAAGAAAAAGTGTTTTGCTTTTCGAATATTTTACACAACTTAACATTGTATCGTTGAGTTAAATTAATATTCATATATTTTTGTTGCAATATATTTAAACATTTCAGTGATATCGGCTATGCTAGCAATGCTAATTTCAGGTTATTGAAGGGTTGTCCCTTAATTGGTCGTTGCGGGACACCTGTGATGATAATGATGTATTTGTAATGCCAAAATCAGCCACTATTTTTGTCAATTTGAATATTAATTTTGTAGACTCGACCTTTCAATCACAATTGGCTATTATTGCTGTTAATATAGATTATAGAGTATAGATAAGAACATTTATTTTCAATTATTTACTATGTATGTTCTTTTTACTGGCTGCCCTTATATTAAGTCAGTAAAAGCTATATGATTGTAGAAGCATAAAGCCTCTGCTCCTGTTACACCTACACCCCCCTAGCTGTCGTAAAATCACTGTAAAAACATCTTCTCATGGCTCATTTCTTAAATAAGGTACATGTCATAATAACAACCATAGAGAGACAGATGTTTTCAGGTGCAATGATCTGAATTAATGTCCCCTCAATGTCCCTTTGGGGTTATTAAAGTTATAAACAGTATGATATATCTATCCAATTCAGGTCACAGATACAGTTCGGGCACTGGGAGTGTACGGCTGTCCAATGAAATATTTAGATCTGAGAATTTTTTTCTGTGACTTAGATGAAGCACACCCTGTAATACACTTCAGTGAGTACCGCTGTTTCATACATAAGTCATCAGTCTAGTCTCTTCAATTGGTGTCCCTGTATTGTGTAATATATTACCTCATTGATCATTGCAGGTCCTTTCTATACAGTCTACACCTGGACTGGAAGTTGAGACATCTGGGTGAATAAATTACTTCTCTTAACCTCTAGGGCATCCAGGTGCCATTACAGGCAAAATAGGTCCAGGCTCCATAATCTGAGGGATTTTTTCTGACACAATTTAAAATCACACACACACAAATAATAAAACAACATATAAAGCTGCAGAGGGCAGATTTTTATTTCTAAAAACCAAATCAGATTCTACCTGATGGCTTCAAGGCACTGTGACCTTTTCATTACAATCCTTCACCCACTTCCCTTGATTGAGACAATATTAGTAGCGTGTGTGTGGCTCCTAATAGGAAACCGTCAGAACGAATCAAACTCATATTCCATGCAAAGAAAACTTCACAGCTTATCAACATGAGATCATCTTTGGCTATCTTGCATCTTTTGTAGCATATGCTTTCATATGATGTGGTCACACATCTTCTGTGTTGTTTTGATGTGAGAGTGGTTTGTACAGTTTTCAATTCACTGACACACTTTGCACACAGTTGCTCAGTGCAATTTTAAATCCCCATTCACAGGGGACATAATTAAAGAAAATCTATAGGACAGTTATTCTGCATGTTTTTTTTGTGCATCTGTGTTGATAAGACTTGTGAAAACCTATTATGGGTTGTTTTCAACATGAATTAATGTAATGTGAATGATTTCTAACATCATTCACCCAAGTAGCTGCTGCTCCTCTGTGCCATTGCCAGTATGATAACATTGTTATCTGTAGGATGTTAAATAAGGCAAATTGCAAATTCAGTGAACACATTTCTTACCTCCTAATAAGTTAATAAGATTTCTGTAATGAAATATCTAATGTAATATGCATGTACACTGTCCTTAGATATGCATTTAGTTTCTGTGCAGTGGTTCTATCTCTGTCACTCTGAGTGCCCCCTCCTCTCATGTTAAGCTGCTGAATTGCCACAGAGTAGCCTAACCTTGGGGTCAGCCAGGCTGTGGTGACTTTGGGCTAAATTTGGAACGTGGAGCAATTAGGCGCACACTCTACTGCATCCCTCCACTGCATTAACTCCACAGGGGCAATTGGGAGGGAAAGACTGGGGTGGGATGCAGATCTCTCTCCTGTCAATGAGCTTGAGTTGGAGATAAAGCTTGTGCCAGGCTCAGATCAAGTCAAATGTTCTCTAATAAATCTAAAACCAAGAGTGAAGGAGTTTTTTATGGGCCAAAAGTCTGGCTAAATCTTCTAACAGCCAAATCTTGAATAATGAATACTTTTTTTCTTTTTTTAGCTTTAATAAATATGAATATTCACATTTTGGTAGGCTATTAGAAACCCAACTTTGTCATCAGTGACCTAGTTTCACAATTTTACCATCCAAATTGCTTATGAAACAAACATCCAAATGAGGGATAGATCTCTGCTTAGTGGTCAGAGAAACTGACAGATTTGTCAACTATAACCAGACTTGAAGCAGCGTTTGGCTGGTGCTCATTTCCACCCTGCTTGTGTCACTATCACTGATTGTGGGCCAAATGGTGGTAAAATGTCACAGTATTTGACAGCTTGGATGTTCAACTAGGCACTTTGGCAGGGAACCAAGTATCATTTTGGAGTCCCTTGAAGGTGGTTGAGTCAGTGATGTTGTCAAGTGAAAGCAGATGCTGAATTTTGTGATGTATGGTCAGATATATAAAGAAAACCTCTTTTTTATTTCCAGCAACAAGGACAGAAGCAGACCAAGCTGGGCCAGGCTAGGCCAGGCGTGGCCTAACTAGCCTTCTGTCTGGCCTTACCTGGCAGGCCAGCAACCTCTCCAAGGAGTCCTGCCTTCAGTGAGCAGAGGAGGCTTCAGCCTGTCCTTACAAACACTTCACCTGACCTCCAAGTCAAGCTGTAACAGACTGGATTCCAACCATATTTTGTGTTATCAGCCTTTTGGAGGCCATACTGGTCTGTTAGATCTCCAGTTCTTCCATGTCGTGGTGGTTGCTCTCTGGATGTTGGCAGCAGGATGGATTCGGGTGTTAATTTGACGGGTGTCACCTCACTGCAGTGCTTGCACTCCCCCTCCTTTGACTGCCTTTGGTCCCTTCCCTCCCAAATCTTTAAGAGAAAGCCCCTTTGCCTCTCCTGGGGCTTCGCTGAGCCCTGTATGGAAAGGCCTTGCAGGAACTGTAAGTTGTCTTGTTGAAACAAGTTGACATTGCAAAGAGGAAGTAGAAGTAATAAATCCTTGCAAAAAACTACACAACACAACAAAGATCGCTGCAGTCAATTGATTTGATTGATTTATTTTCTCTAAGCCGTCCAATTTGCTTCTCCTGGAGTTTGATCAGAGGTTGAAGAGCTTTTCATTTGAAAAAGGAGCTTGCTGGTCAAGATTTGCACCCACAATCAGTTTACACATAGGTTGGTCTGATTACTTGTGTAAAAAATTCTTTATTTATACGTATAGAATTTCTCTTTTGTGGTCTGAGCCTCGGGGAGGAATGTCTGACAGCAACAGCAGCAGCAAAGCAGTGAAATTCATTGCCCCGGCCCCCCCCCCTTCTTCTGCCTCCCCCTGTCCATCACCCCAGACCCCTCACAAGAATGTGAACGGCTCTGCCAGTTCAGACTCGCACGTGGTGGAGAAGCTCGGCGGACACCCCGAGGTCCGACGTCGGCGCCACACGATGGACAGAGACTCTAAAACAGCCGAACACCGCTTCTTCCGTCGCAGTGTCATTTGTGACTCCAATGCCACAGCTTTGGACCTGCCCAGCAAAGCAGCTGTGATACTCACTTCACCCCCAGACTGTGAGGGGCCTCCCACCTTCTTCACTCCACAGCCCTCAGGGCCTGGACCTGGGGTGCACGATGCTGAGGACAGGGAGGCCCTGAGAGGTTCATATTTGCAAAGTACAACCATTCAGCCTTGTCTTGGGCTCAGTGGGGCAGTTGTGGAGGGACATGTACAAAATTCTGAGGAAGATTTAGCTGTAAGCAGTATCACGGTTGCCGTTCCCACCAGTAGCAGTGTTGAACCTAGTGCAGACAGGGCAGTAAAAGAGCCCAGCCCGACAGTATTGGATGTTACAGACAAAACAGTAGGCAAACAGCCTGATGTCACATTGCGTCCCAGAGGGTCTGAGAACACACAGCAGGTGGGAAAAGATGGAAAAGTGATAGAACATGTGGATAGCGTTAGTAGCCCGGCAGAAGAGAAAGAGAGGGAGACAGAGGAGGAGAAAGGTATAGCGAAAGCCCGAGCAGAGCAGAGAGAAGCTGAGAAACGGGTGCAGGATGATATAGAGGAAGTAGAGACAAAAGCTGTTGGGACTTCACCTGATGGACGCTTCCTAAAATTTGACATAGAGATTGGAAGAGGGTCCTTTAAGACTGTGTACAAGGGACTGGACACGGAGACTACTGTGGAAGTGGCATGGTGTGAACTCCAGGTAAGTCCAGACTCATAAAACCTCTTTACCTCTTCAGTGTCTGTGCTATGTCTCCTCCTGTTCATCTGGCTAAGTGTTTTATTAAATGCCATGTTGTGGTTGTTGTCATCCCTGAGGTGATTGAAATCCATCCAGGTAGTGTGTTTTGTCTTTTTACGTTTTCTTGTACTGTATGTCTTATTTTTACCTTGAGATATTGAGGCTTCTATGTGAGAACTTCCTGCTCACCCAACTGGTTTCCTGTATAAATGTTCACAAAATGGGATCACAATCAGATTGAGGTTGAGATACTGTTGCAGATTACATTCTGGCTCAAGATCCATGTGTTTGCTCTCATTTTTGCTGAATTTTAGATGAAGTGTGACAAGTCTAGAAGGGCCATAGTCCTACCAGCAGCCAGCAAAGTGAAACACTGGGGAAATACCAGATGTTGCCTATCAACAACATGCTTGTGTGTAATTTTAAGCAGCAGTTATGAGGTAGTTTGTGTTCTGAACTTGCTCCTTCAAGATTAATTTTGGTTTGCTTTGGATGTAATTGCACAATTCTTCTTAGGTTGTGTGTCTTGAGTTAAGGTTGAGTTTTACTGTGAGTGCATTGTGAATGCTCACAATAGCTGTCATATTTGTTTTCTAAAGATGCTCAAACTGTTGTTTTTCCCCATGTGTTATGGATTCCATCTTGATCTGCACTGCTCAAAAATATGTAGTTGTTAAAAAAAAAAGTATTTTAAATTAAAATATTGACATGTAGTTGTAGCAGCTCCTTGGGCCGAATCTGTATTTCTACGTTTATGTCGAAACACAGTTGTGAGATACAGAATTTCTCCAAGTTTTCTCAGAATCTTCTCCTTGGTTTTGCTGATTTTGCATGAGTAAAAGAACAACCTTACAAACTGAGGCGGAATGATGCAAATCTGCCAGCCACTGTAGCTGAAGCACTTCTTTTGCTGTCACATCGTGGTTTTGTTTTTCATTGCTACATCCCTTCATTTACCCTGCTTTGACCCTGCAGTGTTAACGGTTGATTTGTATGTGAACGGATGCCGTGGTGAATCAGGTTACCACTACTACGTATTGCCTAAATGAGTATCAAATGAAAAAGAGGATGCCGAACAGTCGAGGCCTAAATGTAGGTTTAAACTCGTGGATTTGATATTCAGATGACTCATAAATCTGCCTAATGTAGGGTGATTTTTTTATTTATTTAGGACAGTATCATTCAAAGGTTAAAGAATTGAGGTTATAACTAGAAACTTTCTGTTCAAAATCCCCTGACTGTCTGGGAAATTCAGGTTACCGAAAGTGAATGAGTAAAACTGTTGCATCCCTCACCTACTTCTCCAGGTTATGTTGCCCTTGAACAGGACGGATGACTTCCTAGCTGCTCCAGTATAGTTTCTCTGTGGCTGGAACAGGACAAGTTGTGCTGGGCAGCTCCCAATCAGCTGTCATTCTCAGTATGTAGATACATAAGGGTTAACAAAAAGGTGAAACACGAGACAGGATGGCACACAATCTACCACAGGATGCTATTGCTACATTATGGTTCACTGATGCAACATCTGCAGTGAGTGTGTGTCAGGAAGACAGAGAGACAGAAAGTGTGAACAAGAGACATGCAGAAGAGATCAATGTATGTTGGTGGTGACAGAAAGCGAAGAAAATGGAGATTGCCTTTGCTGCTTGTCTTGTTGACAAGTAAGCACAGAGGCAGAGGTGTGTTGAGTTGCCGGAGATGTAGAATAATAACTCTCACAGTCATATGACATCCAGGGCACTGACTGAGCTGAGGTTTTAGCAGAGGAAGAAAACAGTGACATAGACTCACGTGGAACTGCTTGTCCTGATGAAACACTGAACCAGAGAAACAAATGTACAAGATTAAAAGAAAGTTGATTTTGAATCCGTTATTTTGCATTATTTCTGCAGAACGACAGGAAATTTTAGGGAGATGACATAATTAGCCACATGCTGAGAGTATTTTGTAATTTGTAATACATCAGAAATCAAGCAAGAAATGTTTTTTGACATATGAATTGAAAGGCATGGGTAACATAAGCTAGTTTTTGTGTGTTTAGTCTCTTCCATGACTGATTGATTAATTAGAATCAGAAAAAGTCAAACAAGGTGAGACAGTGTAATTAGATGTTATCTCTTCAAATCTGCACATGTTTATATTTGTCAGTGTGTGATTATTTCCTGTGGGACTGTGAGGTTGTTTTCCTGTCATCTCCATCACAAGATGTTCCTCGAGTCCTCCTGAATCCCAGGAGCTAAAATCAGCTTCGCCCTGATGCCCAGCGTCTAGGAAACGGCAGTTTGTTTATCAGAAAACAAACGTCTAGCCTCTGTCGAGTTTTCGCTCTCTGTCACACATGCCTCTTTCTTTCTCTCTTTCTGTCTCACTTGCTTGTCAGAAAGAGGAAACCTAGTGTTCTGTGTCAAGGAGGTCTCTGTCAGGACAGATCCAGACCTCAGATTGATTTTGATGGTGTGTTAAAAACTGGTTAAGTTGTAACTTGGTTAAACAATCACAGTAAACAGACTGGCAAATTTAATATGTGTATGGTATACGCACGATTACTGGAGTGAAATTTTTCATTAAACATGTGTTATATAAAGGTATTGAAGGCCTGGGGTGACTCGGCTATATGCATGCAGAGACAAGTACTTTTCTATCGTGCTTGGCTGTAATCCTGTGTGAGTGTGAGTGAAAGATGTCTGAGCAACTGCTGACATGTGGCAGAATGGTGGGAGTAAAGTTACATACACACACATGCACACACACACACACACACAAGACACACACACTACAACCAATCACATTCTCTCACTGGGTGGGCATGGCAACTGGAGATCTGTGGGAGTCGGGATCATCTGGAACTTGTCTGTTTTCTGTATGTGCAAATGTGTGTTTGTATGTATGTGTGCACGTGGTGTGAGTATGTTTCCATCCCTTGAGTTACTACAATATGCATATGTAAGTGACCTGCGGTTGTTTAAATTCAGTGGCCTGTTAGAGATAGGGGTTTGTGATTGGGGGGTTGTGTCTTTAAGTTATTTGGCATCTGATCCAAAGCAGGTTAACTTGTGGAATCCATAGATGAATGGAAACAGAGCAGGAGAAGGAGAAAAGAGACAGAGCAGATAGTTTACTTAAGCTTTAGTGAAGGAATAGATTGATGAATAGATAGAGGGAGAGTAGAGAAAGAGGAGGAAGGTCACCCAGTAGCTTATCTTAAGGTTCCTTGTTAGACTGGATGGTAGATGATGGATGGGAAAGAAGAGGCTGATGCAGTTCTCCTGGAATGAGAGAAAATGGACAAAGGGAAAGGTTTGGGTTCAGTTTATTCTTGAGGCAGTGCGGTTACAATAGTGTTTATTATTTCTGTGAACTATTTAAGATTATTTGAAAACCCTCAGTTGTCTTGAAACTGTTAATAGTCTCACTGGCAGGAAACAAACATCAGTTTTGGAGTACCTCTGTCTGTGTGGCTCATGAAATGGTGAAAGTGCTGAAAGATTTCTGAGATGAAACCATCACTGTGGCTTGTACAGAAAAACAGTTTTGGTCTCTGCTTGAAATGCAAAGCACTTGAGGACGGCCGTGAACTGTTATGGTGAAGCACACAATCAGGATGCCCCCCAAGTCAGTGGCAACAGATTTGCATATTGTACAAACTCCATGAAGCTGAGATAAAGTTAGAAGCTTGAGTCAACTAAGAGGTAAAAAGAAAGGAGAACATAGGGAGGGGAAGGAGGAAAATGATGCCATACAAGAGGGCAGAGATGGAGGAAGGAGGGTTAAAGGTCAAAGTTCAGCCTGTTGTGTTAGAGGCGATCACTGGGAGCCTGCCTAGCATCCATTCATTCCTCTGGCTGAAACAGATAGGTAAAGAGCCAAATGGAGATAAAATGGGACAAATGGCAAAACCAGAAATATTTAGTCTTAGAGAACGTTTGGTTGACAGGTGGTTGGCGGATGGGAGGAGGAGCATGAAGGCAGCTAGAAATATCATGAGCTGGGGTTTGAGGAAGAGGGAGGTGAATGCGGAGGGAGTTCAATGAGAGAATAGAGAAATGGGAAACATGGGGAGGAGGGAGGGAGGGAGGAAAAGTGGGAGAGAAAAGACAAAGTGAAAAGGGGGAGGAGGAGAGAGAAGCGGGAATGAAACAGAGGAACTGAGGACAAAAAGAGGAGGGACCCTGTGTGTGTGTGTGTGTGTGTGTGTGTGTGTGTGTGTGTGTGACCTTAGGCTCTTAGTTCTACTGGCACTCAAAGACCTTGAAATTTCTCTCTCAACAGCAACACAAGGCGGATTAGCCCCCTCCCCACACACACATATACAAGCACATGCACACACTTTTGGGGCTCCAAGGCCTCTCCTTCAATAACGGTTATTCAGTCAGAGCCATAAGAGAGAAACTGATCTCTGAGCTCAGACAGCTCTGTTGGTGTGATCAAGTATTGCACCAGTGTAGAATATTTGTGTCTTTGTGATTATAAAATCATATGTACATTTTATTTCACAATTTCATTATCATTTTATGTTGGTAAATATCACTGTAGTACCACAGAATAGACATAATGAGTCCTGTTTAACGGGGGTAATAAATATGGCTCACAGAGTCCAATTCTAGCATTGCTGCACTTTGCTGATAGTGATGACCCATTTTAACCTGGTACTGGCCTGAAATCTGTCCATGTGTTGGTGAAAGGACAGAGGGAGGCAGAAAAGATCACATCGGAGGCACAAAATATGGGGAGCAAGAGGCAGAAAGAGGACACAGAGATGTTTGTTGAGATTGATTCTATCAGGCATTTGGGAAGACTTTTGGGAAGTGTTATTTCCCAAAGTCATCTTCCACATTCAAATTATGCTTTTGGAAATAGTGAAAATGTTTGAACTGGAGATTATGTATATAAATACATGTGTACGAAAAAGAGAAAGTATTTTACTGAAAGATAAATATCCCCAGATTACTCTAGAGCAGCAGAACTGAGGTGAAATGGTTCGACTTTCCAGAGGTTCAGATTTCCCTGACAAAACAGCAAACTGCAGCTGTGTCAGGCCTTCAGCAAAGGCTAGTTCTCACTGCTGATTGATACTGAAGTTGCTAAAAAGCACCCCCTAAAACACACACACACACACACACACACACACACACACACACACAGACAGTCAAAAAAAGGAATGGAAACTGTGTTTGCAGCTTAAACATTTTCTCGTAAATGTTTTAAATGCAGGCTACAAATAATTTACTCAGTTCCTTTTCCTTAATAGCAATTAAGCTAATTTGTATGTGCATGTAAATGTGGGTCTGTATATGAATACATGTGTGTATATGTAGTGGTGGTGTGGGTGTGTGCACACTGCAGCGAGCTTTGGGGATTGTTAACTTATTCATTTGGCTGAGCCTCACTGCAGATGAGCTCAGCTGTTTAATTATAAAAACCTTAAAGTGGAAACGTTTTTTAAACTTGCAGGATACTTCCTGTGTTTTTAATGTGTTAAACAGGCAGATGGATTTGTGGACTAATAATTTAAGAACCACCTGAAAAAAGAATTTATAGCAGGATTGAGCCCTTTCTGTGCTACAGTCAGGATTGGAAAATCAACAC
Source organism: Seriola lalandi dorsalis (assembly GCF_002814215.2). NCBI lineage: Eukaryota > Metazoa > Chordata > Actinopteri > Carangiformes > Carangidae > Seriola > Seriola lalandi. The sequence continues at coordinate 275,479 of NW_019525132.1, read as the reverse complement.
CAGCTACCCTGTAGTTGTCGGTATATGGCTTGTAGGTATGTGTAGATGTGCCATCAATCATCATGACAACATCACTCATGAAGCTCTAATTCCTCTCTAATAAAACTGGCTGTAAAATGGGCAAATGTTGCATCTCATCTTAGGAATCTAGCAGTCACCATGGCCAAACAAGTTTGTTTTCTGCTACGTAAACTGCAGGGATGATGGCTATCCAAGTTCATCATTAGGACTTACTGTCAAACTGTCAAACACACACTCATGCATAAACACTTAACAGCAAGACGTGTAGCTCAGATATGTGAAGGCCCCAAGGCCCAGCCAGTTGGATTTATGAGTGATAAAACATAAACATGCTATGGATCACTCAGTGTTCAGCTCTGATACAGGATAACCTGAAGATGACAGAGGATTAGAAGAGGTTACTGAGGAAATCTCTTTTTCATTCATTTTATTACTCATTCTCTCACTACGTTGCTCTGTCAGTGAGGAAGTAAAGGAAGGGAGACAGAGAAGCTGACACTTCCTCATATGCAAACCATCCCTGCACTTCCTTTTGTGTAATGTATGTGTGTGTGTGTGTGTTTACACCAGAGTTTCCCCTAATGATGAATAATAGGGTCAGGCTGCCTTGCCTTTAAGAATTTAATTAGTATTGATTATAGTGGAGGGTGTGAATTGAGGTGTAATTGATGTGATAAACAAAATTACTATTTTAAAATGACATATGTTTGTGCACGGTCACTGAAACATAGTTAAAATACTGCATGAAGTCTAGACCTTCCACCGATGGGAGTGCAGCATTTTATCACACACATAAATCTCTCTTGAGAGGTTTGAAGCCTTAGATATGTGTGTTAACAGTTGAGATGTGTGTGTGACTGAGTGTGCGCTCAGAGTGAAAACTCTATTGACCTTCCTCCCTCCCACTCTCTGTGTTTATTTTGAAAAAAAACTAGCAAGTGTAATCCTGAGCTAACATTTTGTGTATGTTTGTGTGTGTGTGTGTGTGTGTGTGTGTGTGTGTGTGTGTGTGTGTGTGTGTGTGTGTGGTTTTGCAAGTCACAAAGATGAAGACACTGAAGTGTTTTGGCACCCTCTTCTAAATAAAGTCATCCTGCGAATGAAAAGAGCTGAGAGAGAGACTGAAGGATGCTTTAGAAACTGCTGAGGGTGTGTGACTGAATTTGTGTGTTTGTGTTGGTAAGTGTGCTTTATTTGATTATAGCGCGGTTTAATTGGAAACAGGTTGTCTGTATGTGTATGTTGTTGACTCATGGAAAGGCAATGTGTGCTTACAGTTGATGTAGGGCTCGTGTGTGTGTGTGTGTGTGCTGAGGGGTGAGTTGGGGACATTGAATGCATCATGCAGATGTTAGATGACTTGCACAGTGAGACATGATGACATAGCTTATGCTCTCTCTCTGTTTTTCTTTTCTCTCTTTGCTCGTTGTGGCTTTTTTCTTCCTGCTCCAGCTTTGCTCTCTCAATCAGATTCACTCCTCCCTCCCTTTATCTCCCTCATCTATCCCTGCTCTTCTCATTTTCCTTCTCTCTCCCTTCTGTTTCTCTCTCCATCTTAATCCCTCCTTCTCGTCCACTGACATCAATCTTTCCCTCCTTGAATTTCACACATTAAGAGGAGGACTAACTTTTTGTCTGATTCCTCCTCCTCCACTGTACTCATTCATCCAATCATTGATCTTTTTGTAATGTCCACTTTGAAGATTATCTCAAGCTGATGCTAGATACTACACTGCTGAGAGAGATAGAGCCACAGAAACATTGTTGTGTGTGTGTGTGTGTGTGTGTGTGTGTGTGTGTGTGTGTGTGTGTGTGTGTGTGTGTGTGAAATATGTGAAATACAGGACCTGAATTAAACCCACGATGCTTATATCCAGCATTGTCCTCAAGGATGCCTGAATTTCTATTGTAATTAGGAAATTTTAACTGCAACCCAGATTCAACCCTACACACACTCTCACAGTAGCCTGACTAAATGCAAGTGTGCACCTGATTAGCGAAAAGAGGGTTATGGTTTTCCCATTTTTAATATGTTTTGCCAGGAAGCTGCTAAACAATACTGACATTGTAAGAATAATCACTCCCTGGAAATTCAGAGCAACGATTGGCCGACAGCTGCAGATCGCAGGCAGGGGATTGGGTCACGTTGTTTTGAGCCAGAAATGACAAATCTGGGATCAGGTGGACAGTTTCTCCTTCTCAGACGGATGCAGTGGATCTGGCAAACAAAAGCTTAGACACCAAATCATACAGTGAAAATGTTATAGTATTTAGCTTGAAACTATTACTAAGTTCCTCAAGGATACTTTATTTTCTTCAGTTTAATTGGTAGGAATTCAGTGTTTATATAAAACTGCACCAATCTATCCAGTTGCTACAAACAGATTCAGAGTGGCTCTGGTTGAAATTAAACCTTGGCCCTTAAATTACTGGGTATTGTCTTTAACCACTAGAATAAAGGAAAATCACACATTTTTATATATAAACTGCATGAAATGGTAGATAGATCAGAAAAAGTGCAGATATAGCAAAGAGTGTCTTTGTTAAATTTTATCTCGAAGTCTTTATCTCCAAATCTTGGGAAACAGTGTCATCCCTCAATATGACTGAAATATTGAGAATCCACTTGAAGTACTTTATGTCTGTGTTTCTCAGTCTATTGCCTCCATTTCTCTTTCAGCTCCCTCTGAATACATCGGTTTCTCTTTTTTTCACTCAAAGGTTTTTTGCCTCTTCAGTACACAACATTTATTGCGTCTATCCATTCGTATACTGGAAGAGGGGTCCTCAAGTTTCTTCCCTTTTTGCCTGTTAAAAGGTTTCTCTGGGGGTAATTTTCCTTATTGGAACCACGGGTGTAAGGATAGAGGGTGTCATTGATTGTAAAGCCCTATGTGGAAAATGTGTGATTTTGTGCTCTATGAATAAAACTGACTGTGTCGATGGGAATGGACTGTCGATTGAATGCCGCTTGGGTTTGGTAAACAGCCATTGCTATAGAATTTGATTAAGTATTAGATAAGTCTTATCAAATATTAATAAAGTTCAAACAATATTTAACTGACTCCTGACTTCAAAATAACAAAAGGGAGAAACTGCAGTTGCAGATTACTGTCTCTGATACAACAGATGAACCAGTGACAGCAGGGCTGAATGTGTGTCCAATAGACCAGTGCATCTCCAGTAGGAAAGGGGTGTAGGAGACTGTGTGAGTGTGACCTCAGTCTAAAATAGATCAAGTCTCTGAACTGCCGGTTGTCTGCATCAGCGTAAAGTGACCTGGCCTGCACATCTAGACTGCTTGCTCTACAACACTGTGTGTGTGTGTCTGTGTCTGTCTGTTTGTGTGTCTTTTCTTTTTCTGTGTGTTTAGTCTGCTCTGGCTTTTGTCTGTGAAATGACTCTGCACACAGACTATTCTGCTTTGTGTGTGTGTGTTGCTCAGACTGTCTATAGAAAATGTGTGTGCATGTGCAAGTGAGCCCCTGTTTTCTTTCTTTGTGTTCACATCTTATTCTGTGTGTGTGTGTGTGTGTGTGTGTGTGTGTGTGTGTGTTTGGGGAGGCAGCTCCCTGGTTTCATTGTATGGTTCCCAGATTCCTCACATTCCAATGATAAGATGTCATCTTGTTAGCGGAATGGGGTGTGGGGTGGGGGACCCATCATAATGTTAGCCCCCCCACCTCCATAATAAATGTCTCTGCTGGGGAGACTGCTTAATCTTTGTGTTTGTTTTGGGATGTCTCCCAAGCCTAAATCTCTGCTACCTGTAGATTTACAGTTCATATTTTTATCTGATGATATTACTTTCCCAGTGGATGTTTTTTACATAATTCTGGGCATTTTCACCTTATATTGATAGTTGATAGTAGAGAGGAGACAGGAAATGAGGTATGATATGTACCCCAGCAAGATTTGAAGCTTATTGGATTTTCTGACGAAGCTGAAATTTTCAGTAGTTATCAATGTTTCCTTTATTCCACAGTGGTGTGCAGTGCTGCTCATATGAAGTTTATCTACAGGTACCTACTGTAGCTAAGGACTTGTAGGCCAGTTAAAAAAAGAAAGCTATAAGTAGAATTTCTGTCATGTTCTAAGTTGTTGGGCAGTTTGCTAAAAATATTTTCTATTATTACATGTAAAATCACTGATTTCTGTATTTATAAATGACCAAATATTTCATGTGAAAAACAGCAGGTAAGAGTTAGGACTGACAACATAGTCTGAAATTTAGATAGACATGCAGATAGACTGATTGTAATTATTCTCATTTGTCTCTGATATGTGATCAGTCTATATTAAGAGAAAATTCAAGTAAAACCAATTGATGCTCAAGATAAAAAAGTGTACAGAACAGAAATGGTTTGGGGTTTAACAGGTTCATTTACGTCTGGAAATAGAACTGAAGAACATTGAGTGAGAAGAAAGTGTTGTACCAATACTCTCTGTCTGTGTTCATGTGTGTGTGTGTTTTTGTGTTTGTCACACTTTTTTTTTTCTGTCTCTGTCACTCTCCTTCTCTGTCTCTGGCCTCCTCTCTCACTCTCTGGTTCCGTCTCGCTCTCTCCATCCTCCATGACCTTAACTAAAGCCTCCTGGGAAAAGAGAAGAGAAAGACAGAGACAGAGAGAGGGAGCAAAGAGAGAGGAGAGATGGGATTTTTCCCTCAGATTTTTTTTTTTTCTCTTTCTGTTCTATAAATAGCAGCAGAGCAGCAGAGTGTCATCTGCTGAGCCATAACTAGAGCAGAATGAGTGTGGCTGCATGTGTCAAAGTGGATATGTGTGTCATTCTGTGTGTATAGGGTCGACTTTCTACACTTTCCTCATTTAAAAAAATAACGGATTTTAAGTTAAAAGGTGGAGATTAGAGAAATGCTACTTTGTTTTCTGATAATTTATTTTTTAAAATGCTATTAGCATATTGTTGGATGGAAATTTTGGATGTTTAATTAGAGGAATCTTCCACCCAGAACCTGTGTTTTTGGGATAAAATGTTTGGCTTAAAACTATCAAGCCTGCTCCTTCACTGAGCTGTACTTGCCATATTTTGATGATGGCGGTGGTAAATGAGCATAGAGATGAGCAATGTTGGATTTTTTTTCCTAAATCTTCGTTGGGAAAGCACATTATCAAGATGAAAATATCCCCTAATGATGATTATTAGTTCAACAAAATGTTATGTGCTTGTATGCTTTTTAAAAATGGTAACAAACAGAGGCCTTGTTTATTTTGACACCTATGAGTATTTGCACAGACCATGATTTAACATCTATCCAGTTTGTTAAGTGTTTCTTAGGAAGTAGTGGTTGATGTTGTTGCTCCTTGGCTGCATGTTTGTTCAATATATACTAAATGAATCTTCATTCCAGTTACACCTTTTGCTTATGCTGTTAATTTGTAAATATACATTATCAGGGGTAAACTTGAGTCTCCTCTGTATGTGTCACATCCTATGAATGCCAAAATTTTTAATTTTTAAAAAGTTTGAGAGAGAGTGTCAGCCTGACACAATGATGAGTCAATGGAAAACATGATAAACACATACAAAATCACACACAATCACTCTGTGGTCAGTTAGGTAGGAAGTTCTCCCCACCAGATTAGGAGTCAATCCCTCATAAGCCACAGTCTGCATGATGTAATCACCGCAGAGCCAGGTCACATGGATGGTATGCAGCCCTCAATGCTGTTTGAATTGAACAGGAAAGCCCCTTCTGTCCTTTTAATGCTGTGGTCGGGTGCGAGGGTGAACAGCTGCATGACTTGCAACCGTCATCTGCCACAAATCATTTTAATGCGTAATAAAACCGTGATATTGTGAGACAGTGCAGACAGTTTGCCAACAGTAGATCTCAGTATTACTTTCTGCTTTTAAAGCGCTGCATGCTGTGAAAAACACTGAAAATGTTAAATGCTTATGGTATAAAATATTTCTTGTAGTTTACGTGCCATTGTCAATCCCCATCGCTCGTGAGGGTATTACGACATGCCTGTATTATATGCCTGAACCAATAAACCAATAAGGTTTCAGTCACGAACTGAGCTGATTGCAGGGTTTATGTTCCCCTGAAGTGGTTTTTACATGGAAGAGGTTTCTGTGATGAGATAAGACAGGATGTGGGAATATTGCCTTATGGTCTTATCTTAGAATCAAAAAGTCAAATGTTGGATCCTTGCAGCAGACACCATGTCCTGTTAAATTGTCCTTTTAAGGTGAATTTCTGTCTTGACTCAAAATGAGATTTTGTTGAGGGAACTTTTTCCTGGACTCATGCAGCTGAGATGGAATGAGTTCTTGTGATTTCCTGCTCGCACAAACATGTGTGCTGTGACACACACAGACATGCACGCACAAATTATAACAAAGCAGGGTTGACCGAGAGGTCAGGTCTGTTTGTTTACTGTTGTCCTTCCTTTGTGTGTGTGGATGTGTGTGGGTTGGGTTGCGTTGTCTATTCATTGTGTTATGGGTGATAAACAGCTAACCTCTGTCACCCTGTTGTTGACTCAGGCTAAGTTACACTGAGAAGAAGGTGGCGCTGAGAAGGCAAGAGAGATGCAGGTGTAAGAAATATAAAAGATGGAGAAAATACAGAAAGAGAGCGAGAAAGATGAGAGGGAAGAAAACAGAGAGAAAAAGATGTACAGCCATCTGAAGAAAGAGGGAGAGGCAGATCTTGTTTTAGATGTTACATTTTTTTGAGGGGTTGTGTGTGTGTGTTACCAGAAGGCCTCCATCCATTCTCACTCCATCAATATTTGATTGGAAATATCTCTTGTTCTTCTCATGTGTGTGTGTGCACATTATAGCTAATGGAGCTACATGTAATACAAACGGTCACGCAGGTTGCCTGAAATGTGTGCCTACTGATGCGGGGTACATTGTATTATTCAGTGATAAAATGGATCCATAAACAGTTCACCTCTATTAAACAGTATAGATTAGTCTTGTTGAAAGGGAATACACAGCTTGAGAACTCATGAACTTGGGCCTTCTAACTAAAATGAAATTAAAATGAGACAAAAAAAAGAAGAAAACATTGATTGGCTGTAACAAGTAGATAAATGCAGCCACAGAGAAATATCAGGTAGAAACTGTGGCAAAATCGCAATGAGCACAGTACAGAGGGAAAGGGACAATAAAATAACCAGAGAGATAAGTCATGAGCGAAAGAGAGGGGTGAAGGCAGAGACAAGGGCAGAAAGAGCACCGGACTATTCAAAGAGACAGAAAGGCCTGATGGAAAAAACAACCCGGAAAGAGAGTATGATATTCATAGAGATAAATGCAGACAGACAGAAAGAGGAAGATAAAAAAAAGAGATGCAGACAACGTCAGAGAGAGACAGAGGGAGAGTAAGTGAGGGTGACGCAGACAGAGAGAGTGAGACAGCAAATTAATGGGAGCTTTAGAAGGTAATGGACTGTAGATCCCCTGTGGTCTGATGGAAGTCCCATTCAACCTGTGTACTTTAGACATTGTCTGCTCCATTGTATATTCAATATCCAGATGCTCCCTAACCCTGGGGCTTTTGCGGAAGAGCATAGGGCAGCTCACACAGCCGTCCATGGTAGTGCTGCAGTTTAGTTTCTACTTGGAGGGGAATTATTTGACTTGTTTGGTCGAATTCGTATCTTGTAATAAACCAGTTTAGTTCCAGAAATTATAAATAAAAACATGGCATGTGAATTACTAAAGAAGATTAACTCCACAAACCCATTCACTAAAGAGATCCTGGCATCATTATGCCTGTACTTCATATTGATAATGCCTCACTGAGCCTCTGTGTGTGTCTAAACAGTTTGTGTGTTTGAGGTGTGGGTGGCCATGCATGCATATGGCCATGTGACTTGCAGAAGAACAGGTTAGGGTGTTCTTCATATCCTGAATTCTATGAATATTTGGGACACAAAGCTATATCGCCTATTGATTATCCACAGTAATTAATAATAGAAGTGGTGCTATGTACCTTCATGTGACAGAACCAGAGAAGCTGACATGCTCCAGTGTGGTGTAAAATAAGAGGGGAAAAAAAGTAAAGGCACCTAAAATTTGCAGCAATGCAGTCTAAGTTGCAGGTGGCACCAAACCACACCACAGTCTACAGCACATCCGCGCTCTGTGGTTACTGCATATGCACACAGAGGCTTTGCACGGTGCTATTTCTGTATGTTCAGAGGCATATTTCAGATAGTGTGTGGTCAGCCACCAGCTATCTGTTACCTGTAGATACAAAGCTTTGTTATACTTTTACACCACTTTCCTTCCAACAGACTTATTGACATAGAGTTGTGACCATATTTAACCCTTCACTTATTTTCTTTATCAAAAATCCCTGTAATTGCCTGATTTAAAATTTAACAGACAGTAAAGAGAGTGAATGTGAATGATACTCCTCATTGGAACATGCTGCTCTTGCTGGTACATGATACCTCCCTGTGTTTATGCCAGTAAGCATTATAAAGTATTTTGTATTTTGTTACCACTGATTAGTACTGTGTGCTGAATATCTAAGACAGCACTGTTGACAACATAACAGGCTCACAGAAATACAGAAAAGAGTATGAATATGGTTCACCACTGATCTGCTAACCATGGACGGCTGGACTTTAAATTTGTTTTCACCACATAGTGCAGCATTTCTATTTCTCTCTGGCCTTATGAAATTACGTGAAGCTGCTTATCCAAACAGGTTGATCCAAGCCACCTGCGAGATGCATGAGAAACACCACTGGTCATAATATGATAGTGTTATGAAATATGTCAGCTGTTAAAGGCTCCTCTGGAATATTGAGCATAAGTGACAGACTCTCAGCTTGGGAGTGTTGCAAGATTATTTTGATCAAATAACTGATCTGCTTTTTGCATTTGCTGTTTTGTTTGTGCCTTGTTAATAATTTTTGTTAGAAATATGAATTTGCATCTACTTAGCATCTTCGAATTAATAATCTAGTAAAACTGCATATGGAGTGGCAATATAAAAAGAGCATTTGGTGTTTAATTTTGCCATTGTACGTGATTATGCTTGCAACAGAGCATGGCTTTGTTTTTTGGTGGGTGATGAGCCAAAAAGGCTCAGAACTGCTAGCATTTCTAGTATCTTCCAGCACATTTTAGGGAGGATTTAACTCTAAACTCTTTAGAAGGCTTCCTTTTTGTTGAAACAGCAAATCTGCTCAGACTGCAGTGGTGGGGAATGTCCTTAATTAGCCCAAACATTAGCTCTGTTTCAGCTCACTAGCTTGAAGCGGGCAAGGGGGAGGATGAGAAGAAGAAGGTAAAAAGGGGCAAAGGGGTGAAAAAAGGGCAGCAGAGAGGAGAGGGAAGAAAGAGGGGAAGATGGAAAGCTACCAAATGCTGATGCTATCTCGGTTGAATCACCAATCTGGTGGTTTCAGCACTTCAACCTGCGTATGTTTAAATGCAATTTTCTTAGCACCTGTTAGTCTGTCAACACCTGTAACATTGGTGAGCAGATACTGCATTTCACCCATCAGGTTTGCCCCTCTTTCATCACGGATTACTGAGAACTCAATCTGTGTGGCTTGGCTATATATTGGGCAAAAACCAATTGTGTCTGTTTGTGTGTGAATTGGTTAGAGAGTGGGAATGAACACGTAACAGTTGACTATGGGAATGGCCGTCTCCCAAGCCAAACTGTGACCATGAATCCTGTAGTCACCCACCGTGTCTCAACATGTCTGTGACTTATTTGTTTCTTATCAGCCAAACACATCCCTGGTTAGCTTTTTTTCCAGGAATCCCTCACTGTTCAGTTTTATGATTAAAAACTTGCTTACTTTTTTAAGCCGTTTCAGTCCTTTTTCCTCTTTTGTCCAGATCATAAATATATCTTTTGTTATTGAAGGACCATTTTTTCATTAATCCAAACAGGTCCTGCCAGCAAGTATTTCTGCCTCGCTAACAAAACAAAATGACAGTAGGTGCTCAGTCCTCTTATCCCTTCTTTTATGTAATAAGAATAAACAATGTGAGCAGGCATACACACCTGCTTTTGTTAAGGGGGTTTGGCAACATTGAGCTCAGTTTGCCGTTGGGGAGCAAACCATGAAGTGAGTGATACTTCAAAAGAGCAGATGCATCATTTAGGTATAAATGGGTGTGTGAAAATGTTTTTGTGGGTGTGTTCATGGATGCAAGCTGCGCATGTGTGGGCAACTTATCTCATTGTGTTTGTTCATGGCTCTCTTATACTGATGAATCGCTTTAGTTAAAAGCCTGACTCACACTGGATTTTTTAGGCCCATATTGATATTTGAGTTTCAAATAATCAGATAAGGGTTCATGAGCAGAGAGAAGTTATTACATAAACACATCTTTGGAATTTCTGGACTGCCATTACATGTCACTTATTGACCAAAATATGTATCAATACAGATATTAGCTAATATCAGCTAGTATCAATATATCAGCCCAATTGATTGATCGGTCTAGTGCTAGTTTTTAGACAAACTTTTTAGACAGCTTTTATGCACTGAGCTCTAAAGTAGAGCTGCAATCATTGGTTAATTAATTGATCAGTCGATCCAGAGACAATGAATCAGCAACTATTTTGATAATCATTTTATCATTTGATTAATTTTTCAAGCAAAATTCAGTGGTTCCACCTCTTTCACCTGTTCTAGTATGTGGGGATTCCATCATATACGTGTTTCATTTAATCAGACAGGTTGAATCTTGGTTCAAACAAATTAATTATATAAAAAGTATCTTGTCATTGCATGTTCTTTCCTGGCAGAAAACCTTCCTCCACTGACTCAGCCTATGACAGGTATATACACCTATCTCAGGGAAAGTACGTACAGTTTTTAGGAACAAACTAAAAGATGTTTTCCACACCCAGCCTCTTCTCTTGTATTTCTGTTGCTAGTTCCATGTTTTTTTCTGTCTTTTACTACTGGTTCGTCATTCCAGTCATCCTCCAGACGACCACAGTTTGACCCAGGTATTTTCTCAGTCTGGTGCACAATCATTCGTCCATCTCTTCATTCTCTCTCTCCAACACTTTTCTCTGTTTATCTCTTGTGTCTGCAGCTCTCACCCTTTAACGGGTTCTTTTTCTCTTCACTGCTTTCCTTTATTGTCCCTTGTTCCTTTTCTCAGACTTTCACTGCTCCTCCTGCTGTCTTCTCTCTCTTATGCTGTTTGTCTGTGAACTTGCCTTCCTCACTGCTACCTTTTTGATCTCGCTCACTCTCTTTCTTTCTCTCTCTCTCTCTGGCTATAAATAGCAGTCTCGTGGGCTGGAGGTGTTAGCAGCAGCAATTTCTGATATTTCATATCCTGCCTTTTTATGTACCTTCATTCTTCTCTTCTCTTCTCTTCTTTTCTCAAATGAAGGCATCTGGATCATATTCAAATTACTGTCACCCCAGTAAACTCTGTGTGTGTCAGTGTTCTCCCTGAATAGAGGCCATGAACAATCATGGCCACCATTCATCAAGCAGCGTCCTTTTTAAACTCCCACATAACTTCCAACTGCTCTCGTACAACTGCTTAGTGGTCAAACGTTGTATGGGAAAGATAAATGTGTGAATGTCCAGCTAGTAAGTTAGTCTCAGCAGATCTTTGTGACAGAGAGACCTCTGTCAGCAAAGTTTATTTCTCCCACTTCATTGACTGAAAATCACACAGAGGTATCTGGCACACAATCTGTTCAGAAGTGACAGATACAGTTGTTTTCTTTGGATTGAATTGAATTGTGCTGTTGACAGTTGTTTGACTTTGTTTGAGGAGTTTGGCCAATAATGTGTGTGTGTGTGTGTGTGTGTTTTTTTTGTTTTTTGACAAAAACTACAATTTATACCGGTGCTTCTTTAGTGTACCCCAAGCTACTTGATTGTGTTAGCACATTTATAACACTGGACACTTGACATGTTTAACATGTGGCTAAGGTGTGGCATATCAGTGTGAGGGAATTGGCTCTCATGCCAAAGATGCCATTTCACAGAATTATTGAATGTTTCATTTAGGAACTGCCTGAACAGAGAGCAGAGGAGCTTGGGTAAAAATGTTGGACAGAATGAACAGGCAGCCACTTTGTTTGTAAGAGCAGTAGCTTTTTTTTTTTTAATCAACCTTTAAATATGTAAACCATATAGCGTCTGTGGCACTCTTGTGGTGGCAGAGTCTCATACTACACATATTTATGTAAATATGATGTATGCAGTTGAATATATGTGCAAAAACAGACTATGATTCACACACGTGCAACCATCCACATTAGTGCATTCACACGCTGACATGCTTGGAAACACACACACACACATATATATACACACATACACAAGGAGATGGATTGAGAGTCTCATTGAGTAGAGGGGTCTGAGGTCAGATTTAGGGTCAGCATTTGGGTCACTTAAGGGGTCCATTGGGGGAGGCCTTCCCAGTGATGATAGATTAGCAGAGACAGATAGAAGAAGAAGAAGGAGAAGAAGAAAAGGAGGAAAAGAAAAAAGAGAGGGAAAAACTCACCCAACACATGAATCATATCTGATGTCCTGTGCTGACTACACAGGATATGAGCGTGCAATCTCATAGTCGATTCTGGTGTTTGTGTGTGTGTGTGTGTGTGTGTGTGTGTTTGCATGCCAATCCCTCATCACTCGTCATTATCACTTGTTGGCCCCTGGCAGATGGTTTGGTTTTCAGTGAAGTATTGGTAAATTTGTGTTTTTCTCCATGTTATCTTCAACCATGACCAGTAATCCATCTTTATCTAGAGGTTCTGTTATAGGTGTTGTAAGTTTGTTGCTCTGCTCATATACTGGCCTCTTCTTTTTCTTCTTCTTTTTCTTCTTCTTCCCCTCCTACTCCTTCCTCTTCCTCCTCCTCCTTTTCAGTTTTCTTTGTCTGAAACTGCTTGTATCGCTGGTTTGTAATCTTTTTTTCTCATCTATTATGATTAATTTTAAAGATACCAGTCTCTGTTCCCTGTTGTTTTAACCTCTGTTGTCATAGTGAGATCAACAACATGACAGCTATTGGCAGCTATGGCTGCTAGTTCCAAAGTATTTTTATGACTGGGTTGTTTAATTATATAAATCTAGATAATGACAGTTTACTCTAGGGAGTCACAGAAGCATGTGTCAGTGAACTATGTCAGTGCACAGTAGCAGCAATTTGACCGGTACATTGTGAAAGATTTGTGGAGATTAGTCACACACCTCTGCATTGTTCTATCAAGAGAGAGATGACATCTCAGAAAGGAAGGCTGCTGGTGCTAGCACTGCTAATGTTAGCCACACTCGGCAAACCAGTGTGACATTGTTTACCTGCAGATGCTATGATCCCACGTAATTCCCAATTCAATTGTGCTCAATTTTGACTGTCTTGTTTTCTTTCTTTAAGACTAGTTGAGTTCTCTAATTTTAAATGATCATTTAATGATGGAAACATTGTTCATGGGGAACATCCCTAGTTTGCACCCAACAAAGCACAATATTGCCACATGAAAACATGTGACTGAGGTTTTTTTTATTGTTCCTCATCTGTGGGACAGTGGAGCTAGAAATGGAAAGGACATGCTACTAGGTCAGGTTTTACTTTCACTGCTCAGCGGGTGAACCATGGCAGAAATGTTTTAAGAGGGTGGGGGTTCAGACAGCAGCACAGGCCTAGTTAGAAGTTTAATTCCCTGTGCCCATGATACACTAAGTGCCTTTTGAAGAGGGCCCCATTTGTGAGCAGCAGCTAATGATAGCTCTGATAGCAGACAGATATTTTCATAAGTGTCAAAGTGTTTCAGAACATGACTGATGGAGAGTGAAAGGGTGTTTTTCAGGTTTTTATCAGAGAAATTAATGATCTACCTCAGACCTCCAACCACAACATTCATACACACTGATGCTGCTGTAAGTGTTGGCACCGTACTTAGTATAAACTGGTGTGGGAAGCCTTTTGAAGTTGCGGTTCTGATGGATCATATCATAGTACACACACTTCTGTCTTCTCTCTCAGGCTTTGCACCTGAATGAATCCGAATTGCTGCCAGTTGTCACATCAAGTGTGTGAACCCACAGAAGCTGTTTGAACAGGCAGCCAGTTACAGTGAAGCTGCCTTTCAAAGCCCTAATGTATTCATCAGTGCAAACATCCTTCTGGAGCAGCACATCCTTTAGCTATACACACACACACACACACACACACACACACACACACACGTGCTGTGTTTGCCTGTCTTTTTACTGTACACTGCATGTTTCACTCTTACTCTGTTTCTGCCTGACTCTTGAACTTTCTTACCTACTTTCTTCTTCCCTTTGACTTCAACCTGTTTTTCTGACCTCTCATAAACCTCCAGCAGCATGATGTAACATGCATTTGTGTGTGTGTACACATGCTTTTGTGTGTTTTTTATCGCAGCCAGAAAGCCTAGTAGAGGCATTTCTGTTGACATTACCCCCTCTTTTTCTGTTCGTGC